>NW_028270147.1:84434817-84491975 GCF_037043375.1 Chiloscyllium plagiosum
AAGAGAGAATAAGAGAGAGAGAGAATAAGAGAGAGAGAGAATAAGAGAGAGAGAGAGAGAATGAGAGAGAGAGAGAGAGAGAATAAGAGAGAGAATGAGAGAGAGAGAGAATAAGAGAGAGAGAGAATAAGAGAGAGAGAGAGAATGAGAGAGAGAGAATAAGAGAGAGAGAGAGAGAATAAGAGAGAGAATGAGAGAGAGAGAGAGAGAATGAGAGAGAGGGAATGAGAGAGAGAGAGAGAGAGAATATGAGAGAGAGAATGAGAGAGAGAGTGAGAGAGAGAGAGAGAATAAGAGAGAGAGAATAAGAGAGAGAGAATAAGAGAGAGAGAGAATAAGAGAGAGAGAGGGAGAATAAGAGAGAGAGAGAATAAGAGAGAGAGAGAGAGAAAAGAGAGAATAAGAGAGAGAGAGAGAAAAAAAAGAGAGAATGAGAGAGAGAGAAAAAAAGAATGAGAGAGAGAGAGAGAATAGGTGAGAGAGAATAAGAGAGAGAATAAGAGAGAGAGAGAGAATAAGAGAGAGAGAATAAGAGAGAGAGATTAAGAGTGAGAGAGAGAGAGAGAATGAGAGAGAATGAGAGAGACTGAGAGAGACTGAGAGAGACTGAGAGAGAATAAGAGAGAGAGAGAATAAGAGAGAGAGAGAATGAGAGAGAGAGAAAATAAGAGAGAGAGAAAATAAGAGAGAGAGAGAGAATAAGAGAGAGAGAGAATAAGAGAGAGAGAGAATAAGAGAGAGAGAGAGAGAGAATTTGAGAGAGAGAATAAGAGAGAGAGAGAGAAAATAAGAGAGAGAGAGACAGAGAGAATAAGAGAGAGAGTGAATAAGAGAGAGAGAGGGAATGAGAGAGAGAGAATGAGAGAGAGAGAGAATAAGAGAGAGAGAGAGAATGAGAGAGAGAGAGAGAGAATGTGAGAGAGAGAGAGAGAGAGAGAGAGAGAGTGAGAGAATAAGAGAGAGAGAGAGAATGAGAGAGAGAGAGAGAGAATGAGAGAGAGAGAGAATGAGAGAGAAAATGAGAGAGAGAATGAGAGAGAGAGAGAGAGAGAGAGAGAATGTATGTGTGTTGGGAGACAGTGAATGTACATACGTCTGTCGGAGGGGAGGTATGTTTATTGGGGAGGAGAGATAGATGGGTGGAGGAAGGGAGTTGGGTGGGCAGGGGCGTGTTTGTGGTTTGTGCAAGGTGGCTGCAGGTTGGATCAGCTTGCAAATGTTGTCAGTGGAGAGTTAGAGGAGTTAATCTTTTGCTACATCAGAGAAAAATGAATTTTCTTCAGGCACTGTTAATATAAAATGCATTTTTGGGGTTCCTGTGCAAAAACAGAGACAAGTATTGGTTATGGCTTTTACGCACTGAAGAACAAAGAGACCAGTAAGAGAAAAGGAATCCCCTACAGCTTGTTAATAAGTGCACATGTTGAAATATTATGCAATATGATCCAGAATTGTTCCAGGGTCATGTGGAATTAAGCTGTTATCAGCCAGAAGAATGGGGTATACAACTGGCCACATTGTCCCTTGTATAAAGAGAGAAATCTGACAGTATGTTCACAACTAATCTCTATGTTGCGATCCCCATTGGGAGGATCACCAAGCATAGATCTCATGAGGATAGAATTGGGCTTGAAATGTCCATGCTCCTGAGTTTTCCTGTGGCAAGCAATGTTTCCATTTGTTAAAATAGGAGATGAGAAACAGACATTTGAAATGGGTCATTTGATTGGAGAAGGACATTACAAATAAATTTTTCAGCTCTTCCCCTCCTCCTGAAACCCCACTCTGCCCACTCTCCTGCTCTCATTTTTTAAAATCTGGCTTTCCAAGTCTCCCTGGGTAGAGGATATTGTTTAAGATGGTAAAGTGCTCCTTGTGGTCATGTATTCATCTACAGTGTAAATCAGTGCTTTGAGATAGGAAGGCAAGAAATCAGAACAGAAGCAAGTCACGAGTTAACAGACTGACATATCCTTTCTATACTTGGCTAGGAGCTGTAATTCAACCAACAGTATCATAAACAGATCATCCTGTCAATAATTTATTGCTTGTGAAGCACTTTAAAATGTTTGAGAAATGTAATAAACTGTTAGATCAATCCAGATTTTCTTCCTTAACGAGGACAAATCAATCATGAAACAATTTTGATAGATTGATTGAGCAGTCATCATCAATTATGTCCCTCACCAATTCCAAGTCATTGTACAAATCCCAATTAAGACAAAATAAATGGGGTAAATGGGAGATGTGGACATGAACCTAGACAGTTGTTAGAATTTGATTGATTCAAACACGTAAAAGTTGACTGACAACAGACAAACCTAAATGAAGAAGTGTCATACAATTAGCCAGAGAGGCTATAATTTCAATTAGTAGGCCCAGGAGGATAATTTCAGCAAACCCATTACTTTATTAAGAAACATAAAATACATCTTTGGCCATATCTTACGAGATTAAAACTGATAATACAAAAAAAGACCCAATTATCACCAGTAACTTAATAAAATGGTCAATGTACTGGATAGAATTCTAGACAACCTGATTTGCGGTATCCTGAATTAAAGATACATCAACAGGCCACTAAAAGTACACCACAGAAGAATCATTGGTTTATAAGAACAGAACAGGCCGTTCCACCTCAGAACCCTCCAACCTCAAGGGATGAGTGCAGATTTCTCCAGCTTCCTCATTTCCCCTCCCCCCACCTTATCTCAGTCCCAACCCTCGGACTCAGCACCGCCTTCTTGACCTGCAATCTTCTTCCCGACCTCTCCGCTCCCACCCCCTCTCCAGCCTATCACCCTCACCTTAACCTCCTTCCACCTACTGCATTCCCAGCGCCCCTCCGCCAAGTCCCTCCTCCCTACCTTTTATCTTAGCCTGCTCAGCACACCTTCCTCATTCCTGAAGAAGGGCATATGCCCGAAATGTCAATTCTCCTGCTCCTTGGATGCTGCCTGACCTGCTGCGCTTTTGCAGCAACACATTTTTCAGCTCAGACCTCCAGCATCTGCAGTCCTCACTTTCTCAAAACTATATCTTAGCTCAATTTACCCAAGTGGAGTCTCATAATCCAATAAGACATTTATTTTCAGGTTTTGAAATACAACTAATCTTAACCTCAACAGCTTTTTGTGGGGGAGAGATCTTGCTTTCTTTGTGTGAAGAACTGAATCACCCTAAAATGCCTGTCTTGTATTTTATCATCATATGCTCTGGTTCTGGACTTGTTTTTTTTGAGTTTCATTCATACTCCCCAGCGCATATATTTCCAATCACTGTTTCTCTGTTCAGTACTTTATTCATAAGATTTCCATATCAATCATAAACTCACTTAATGATTTCCAATTTGTACACTACGAAAATCATACATCGGAGGTCTATTATCATTTTTAAAAGTTATTCATGGGATATTGGTGTAGCTGGCTCGACCAGTGTTTGTGGAATATCCCCAACTGCCAAGAGGGCAATCAAAGGTGAACACATTGCTGGCATTCTGGAGTCAGATGTCGGCCAGACCAGGTAGGTGTTTTAAAAAATTCTCAAGGTCAAGGACCAGGCTCGCAGGAAAGTAGTCTGACACAGAACAAACAGCCAAGAGGCGAGTCTGCTAGAATATAAGTGTTTTATTCCCCGCAGCGTCGCCACAACCAGGTCTCGTACTTACAACGGGTCTGGTTTATACTCACTCTACGTGTTACCGGAACTGGGAGCCGTCAGTTCTCGTAGAGCGGTTGCCAACAACCCACGCTCGGCGGTTAAACGCAACCCCGGAGCAGACTCTACCGAACTGGAGACTTTTCCAGCTGATATACTCTTTTCGAGATCTAAACATTCATGTGAACAGCAGAGCAAGGCTGAAAAACACATTCCATTCTGGTCTCGTACAGATAAGAAGATTCACACGGGAAGGTGTGTAATAAGATTCACACGGGACTAAGCGACACCTTCCATTTTCGGTTAGATTCACACATGTATTGGGACACAATTTTAACCCTTTCACCACAGTAGGGATGGCAAACTTCCCTCCCTAAAGGACATCAGTGAATCAGATGAGTTTTGACGATAATTGACACTGGTTCCATGGCTGCTATTATGCCAGCTCTTTATTCCAGACTTCTTATAAATTGAATTCAAGTTTTGCCATTTGCCACAATGGGATTCAGATCCATGTACCCAGTACATGAGCCTGGGTTCTGGATTACTAACCATGTGACATCACCACTACATGACCACTACCATTATCCTTGAACCGGTCATCTACAGGTATTTTCAATTCCTAAACCTTATCTTCCTCGGTGTGCTAATTCCAAGTATTTTGGATTTGTACTCACTACAA
Source organism: Chiloscyllium plagiosum (assembly GCF_037043375.1). Lineage (NCBI taxonomy): Eukaryota > Metazoa > Chordata > Chondrichthyes > Orectolobiformes > Hemiscylliidae > Chiloscyllium > Chiloscyllium plagiosum. The sequence continues at coordinate 84,439,157 of NW_028270147.1, forward strand.
TAGCTGGCCCATTTTTTTTTTGCACATGTCACATTATCCTAACATTTTTCTACACATAAAACCCACAAGAAACTACATTGCTCTACTCCATAGAAAAAGCCTATCAGCATTGAGGCTCTCAAACATCTAACTCCAGTAATTATTTGACATCTGTCAAACCTGAGGCTGCATGTGGACATTTTGAGCACAAGCAAGCATTTGACCAGAACTGCAATTGAATAAGGGGCCTTCAGTCACAAGATTCCTTGTGCGTAGTGTTAAATTAACAAACTGCACAGTTGAGGCTCAGTATTCAGTGCAAGTTCCAGTTTTACACAGTCTGCTTCTGAACAGTGGTTATCATTCAATGTGCTCAATGGTTTTAAAGTTTTTTTTAATGTGAGGAATTAAATTACATATTTAGCAGATTTTATTCACCTACTAATCTTAGGATCACAGAATCATACAGTACAGAAGAGGACCTTTGGCCATCAAGTCCATACGAGCAAAAATATACTACTATCCACACCAGTCCTACTTTCCTGCACTAAGCCCATAGTCTTGAATATTATGACACTTCAAGTGCTCATCCAAATATTTTTTAAAGATTGAGAGTCTTCCTACCTCAAATATCCTTCCAGGTAAGGCATTCCAGACCCCCATCATTCTCTGGGTGTAAACAAATTTCCTCAAATCCACTCTAAATCTCCTGCCTTTTACATTTTGAATTCTGTATACCACAAGTAACTTTCAAATTCTTGATATTTTCAGAGCTCAAGAATGTGAATGATCTCCATAAATTTAAAGAGAAGAAATCTTTGAGTCTCTCATCTCTTTTAATGCTTCAATTGATTGCCAGAACTGGCCTTTGCAGTTAACCTAACCTTCACCTGTTTTAGTTATGGGTTTCAGCATGTCACTTTTGTCACATAACATGGACTCTCTCACTGATATCATACTTTTAATCATGCAAGATGTACTACTGAGATACACATTGGAACAGTACACAAGGTGCACAATAAATTATAAGGCCTTTGCAAAATGTAAAAGGTAATATTCTTCTCAATGTCTAAGTTGTACACACAGAACCAAAATAGTACAGGTCAAATAGCTTTTGCAGTGGCAATACGTGCGTCATTAAAAGCAGCAAAATAAAAACAGTAAATGCTAGAAATATTCAGCGGTCTGGTAGCATCTGTGGAAGGAGAAACATGGGGTGAAGTATTTCCCTTATAGATGTGGAGTGGATGATAGTAAAAATGTAGGAAAAATAAGGAAAGAATGAGAAATTAGAATCACGATATTGACAAAATATTTTACCATATTCTCCCTCAAGCCTTCAATGGTGAAATCAGAATCTTGCTGTTCAGCAGAAACTACCTCACTCCCATGCAGTTGCCATAACTTCACTTACTGAAACAAGACTTCCAAGTGTTCTCTCATTCCCTGAGAAGTTGGACAATGTAAATCCCTGACAAAGTCAGTCAGAAAGGGTATCTTCAGCTGCAGTTCACCAAATCTTGTCCCAGCCATCATCCAACTGCTCCTTCACAACAACATTCCTGTACCCTCCACAGCCACCATCCTTTATGAGCCATCATCCATTCAAGTTGGCATCAACAATCCACCAACCTCACCACATCAACATCCCTGCTGTTGGACCAACTCACATATTACTTAAGCCCTTCAACATACTCCTTTGGAGTTCAGGGGCACTTATGACTTGCATGCTTCTTCTGAGTCACTTTGTGCAAAGGGACACATATTCACCTAATTCATGTGCACAGGTTCTATTTGTGTTCAATTAATCTGCACTTGACAGGAATCTCCAACTTCTATTTACATTGCTCTCTTAGCGCACATTCACTGACTTCAGCACTAACTTGTGTTCTGTGCTTCGACAGCCTCTGTGTGGGTTACATTGCATTTTTATCACAGAGGATGGGGCAGACAACTCGTCACAGTGGGAGCACTGATTGGTTACTATGTGTGCTGCTGCATAACACTGTGGTACATTAACATTACACCTGCAGGGTTCACAAGTAGCCTACACAGCAAGCACACTGCATGTGTTTCAGGAAATGGCCCAGTCAAAGGACAGTCAAAAAGTCAAAGGATAGCAGTTTTTAGGAGGGCAAAGCGGAACAAGGGTCAGTAAAACGTCTTGTCCAATACCACTCCAGGGGATTGGCCAGCGTCACTTAGGCACTTGGTCGCTCTAGATGCTGGGGATCCAAGTGCAACCAGTCCAAGAATTATAGATAGGTTAGTCAGGGTACTGTGGTGACATCAATCTGGGGGGAGCTGAAAATGTGTTGCTGGAAAAGCGCAGCAGGTCAGGCAGCATCCAAGGAGCAGGAGAATCGACGTTTCGGGCATGAGCCCTTCTTCAGGAATCAATTTGGGGTGAGCCAGATAGTGAAGGAGCGGTGATATATTTCCACGTCAGGATAGTGAGTGGCTAAGAGGAAAGCTTGCAGGTGGTTAGAGGTGCTTGGAGGAAACCTCACAGAATTAACATGTATCTGCTGCCCTTGTCCTTCTAGGTGGATGTGCTCAAGGATTTGCATGGTGTTGTCCAAGGAGCCTAGATGGATTTTGCAGCATATCTTGTAGATTGTACGCAATGCTCAGACTGAGCATTGGAGGTGGAGGGACTAGTTTGTCCTGGATGGTGAAAAGCTTCTTGAGTGCTGCACCCTTCCAGGCAAGTGGGCAGAATTCCATCACAGTCCGAATTCTGCCTTGTAGACAGTGGGCTGGCTTTGGAGAGCTAAAAGGAGAGTACTCACCACAGGAGTCCTAACCTCTGGCCTGCTCTTGTAGCCAATATTTTCAGTATCTTTAGCATAAACTAAACTAAAAAGGTAGAGATATGGGTTAATAAGGTAATTGAAGAATAAGACAGAGGGATGGAATTGAAGAGCAAAGGAATTATGTTAATCTGTAAGAAACCTTGGTGAGACCCTAACAGTTTTGGTTTTCCTATTACAAAAAGGATATAGAGGTATTGGTTCAAAAGAATATACCAGAAATTAGATGTATCAGCAACAATTGAATAGGCTGGGCCTCTTTTATCCAGAAAGGAGAACAAAACTGATGTATAACCTGATAGAGATAGATATTATAAAAAGGGTTTGATACCATAAGTTTAGATTTCTTCATTAATCAGGGTAGCCAAAAATAGGGACCATAGATACAACATATTCACTCATAAATGACACCTGGAGAATTTAGGGATAACCTCTCATGAATTGGGGGTAATTTATTAGCATGATTTAAGATTGCTTAAAGGGCAGTAAACAGAGAACACTAATAAACATATCACTCTTGAGTTGGCAGGCTGCAAGGAGCAATAGTTGAACCCGAGTTATTTACAGGCTATGTAAATGACTTAGATGAGAAGGCTGAGTATAATACACCCAGGTTTGCTGACAATACAAAATTTGGTGGAAAAGTAAACTGTGAGAAGGATGAAAAGAAACAAAGGGATATGTACCAGTTAAGTGACTGGGCAAGAAGGCCACAACTGGAGTATATTGCAGGAAAGTGTGAACTTTCTGCTAGCGTTTTATTAAGACCATTCCTGCAGTACTAATCCCTTTCTATTCCTTTGGGGCAATGAAGTGATTAACATTGATATATTTAAAGGGAAATTAGATGTACATGAAGGAGAATGGGACAGAAGGATGCACTGATTGAGTTAGATGAAGAGAGATACTCTCAGTTTCATACAGACTAGATACTGGTCTTTTGATGTACATTTTAGACAAATGTGTATAACATTTAAATTTGATAATCATCTTCATGTTTCTGAATCACAAACCTCCTTTCAGTGCAATTGATAATTAATGTCACGTGCAATCTTTTGATGAAGCACGATTTGCAATAATTAGATCAAGACATATAAACAGCATTCAGATCCTGCTTAAATTCATACATTCGGTGCTTACTTTTATATAACGCCTACATAAGCATTCATAATGCAAACAGCTGATGTAAACTTGTCACACTGTAATTACATCTTCCTGTGTTGCAGTGCTTCCACTGATGGGAGAGAGTAACTACAGCATGACAGAATTACATGGAGAATTTTCACTATTAATGCCCTCAATACTGCAGTAGTGATGACGCAAAACTGTCAACCTTAGGTATGATTATTTCTCTGACAGGTGAGAGTCTCACAGACACAGCTGAAGATATGGCAGAGTGTAATATTTAAGTTCCTTTGCACTAATTAGAAATCACTAAACTGATGAGAACTTGACCCTTTACTCTGGATTATCAGTCTTAACACCTCCCTGAAAAATGTTAATCTTTGTTAAAGAATAGTAATTAGAATAGGATACCAAGTCCTAGGGTAGTATTATTACTGAAGAAATTGTCAAGAGAATTTGTATTACTGTATGTTCCAAGGTCAATCTTTATACATTGACAGCTTTATCTATAATGGGAAATTTTGTTAAAGATTCTAATGAAACAATAACTGAAAACTCTGCATTAAAAAGTTACATTTCAATACAGATACTAAATTGACAGCAAATGTTTTGCCGTCTCTGTTAGTTTAGTAAGAAATTAAAGATGATTATTGTATTTCAGTTTCGGGTTTGCAATTTGAGACTGCTTTGACAAGATTGTCTGTTTGATGACATCACGGTAACTGGATGCCTGGAGATTCCCTTAAGTTGGTGTCAGATTCAAACTAATGTTGGGAAAGAAAGTCAAAGGCATAGAGATTGCTTGATTTTTGTCAGGCAACTTTGATTCAGATCATCAGGGAGTGCTATCATTTTGCCAATGCTATGGTGAACAGGAGAATTTATCAAGGAAATGTTCACAGGAAACATGCAGAATGATAATACATTCACAGAATGTTAAAAACACTGAATGTGCTGACATCCAATTCAGAAGCAATGTATACAGATATGAAATGCATGTTATAGGGACTCCAAACAGTTAATAATTATTGAGAAGATGATTTATCATGATCACTGCTAAAGTTTTTGTTTTACCTATCACTCGGATATGTAAAACATATGTGGGACCCATGCATTGAGACAGAGGCAGAGGGAGAGCAGCAGTCAGCATCTTAGACAGTGATCTGTGAAACTTCACAGAGTAAGTTGCAGAAGATTGTTTCTGCTGCGAGATGAATAGGCAACAAGAGGATCCAGACAAGAGTCATACCTGAAGAACCAAGGGAGAAGGAAAGCACTTTTACTGAGTACTATTATGCCAAGGAATGATTTACTACAAGTGACTATTGGAGTACAGACGAGACCACTTTTTAACGAGAATGGTACAAATACATGAAAAGGTCTAATTTGAGAAAATTGACCCAAACAAAGTTACAAGAGAATCAGTACAACACAGACAAGGTGGGGAAGTGAATTCCTTCTGTTCTCTAATATCTGTTGTTCTATGTAGACCTCAGGTTTGAATCAAACTCGATTAAGACAGGGAAAGGGATACCATAATGTTTATAAACTTCAAGTGGACAAAACATTATCTGATCAAACTACCAGGAATGCTTCCAAACTTAATGAGCTGGGCTGACCTCCACACTGCTGCCTCCCCCCATCTCATCCTGGGGTTCGCCAGGATAAAAGTCCGGCTAAACAGCAGTCTAACTGAATCAGCGGTGTCCCCACACAAACCAAGATCGGGCAAGGCAGTGCTGGATATCAAATCCTGGGGGGGGGGGGGGGGGGTGCGGGGAAGCAGGCTCTTCACTCCAGTGAAAAGCAAAAGATATGAAAGTGTTGGAGATTAGTTAGATGTGGAAAGCCCTGCCTGGCGAATGCCTGATACTTTGGTATCCCACTGCACTGCGTGTTCGGCAACTGTTGTCCAGCTTTATTCCGTAGTTCATTGGGAACCTTTCATCTGTCAAACACACACACACACAACCACAATTAGACCACGGGATAGCCACTGACTGGTTTCCCTTCCCACACTTTATTTTCTGGAAGAAATCTAGGTTATTGTACAACACCCATGCAGAGACAGCTGCATTGAGTATTGACAGCGGGAGCTGGGATATTTGTATACAGTAACATGAAGGCGGGGGCGGGCTTGAACGGACTAAATCCGCCCCTACACTCGTGTGTAACACCGGATTTGGGGGGAGGGTAGGTGATAAAGCAGGACAGCACAGCCTCACTGCTAGATCCAGGCAAGAAAGTACTATATTCCATTGTATGACTACAGATAAAACTGGGACATCACTTAAAGCGGAGAGCTTCCTGATAACCTGAGAGCGGAGGCAGTTCCCCCACTAGGGGGGCTCTGGTGTTGTGTGATCGGTCAGTCTCCTGGCTGCTCGCTGCCCTGTGTACTGAGATTGCACGCCGTCCGCTCGCAGGTTAGGAAGTCACTCACCTTCAGAGTCCGCCAGGACACCCAGGCACTGTTTGACTGGATGGCGAATACTCTGCCGCTGCCCTATATGGGGATGGGCTGGCGGGGGGCGGGTGAAGTCTGATCTGCCCAATACTACGAGCTCTGTACTGCACACACACATTGCCGAGTGGAAAGCTCTTGGTGCGTTTCAAAGAGTCGCATTGACAGACTGCCTGCCCCATTGCCAAGGGACTGACCAGTATCAGGCGCTGCTTGTGTTTCCCGCTTTCCTGCACTGAATGAAACAACAACAAAAAAGATAGAAGCAGGACGCGAACCAAACACATATGGGGATAACTGCTCCCAATCTTGGATTACCACCCTGGGAACAAGTTGCCGTCCTATTGTGAATACAGGCTGCACGATTTCCCCCCAGTCCTAGAGATTCCGGGAAAGCCAATGTTTACAAATCGGGGACGAATGTAAATAAATCTCGAACAGGTTCAACGAGTACGCAGGTCCCAAAACGAGACACGGAGCAAGGTTCAGTCAGAAACCTTAAAACAAAAACATAAAGTGCTGGAGAAACTCGGCAGGTCCATGAAGAGGGGGAAAACGTGGAGCTAACGTTTCAGAACTGGACTCAAAACGTCAACTCTGTTCTTCATTTTATTTCAGTCAAAAACACCTTATCGAGCAGCAGCGCCAGATTATTATAACTGAAGTATAGATGTTGACTTTAATCGTAACTCTTCACTCCCCTACCAAGCATGTTCATTGACAAAATACTGTCTTAACTGCGGGCGACAGTGAATGAGTGAATGAACCAAGCTAATCCACTGTCGGCTGGATTGGAATAAATGACCAGCCGGACTTGTTACTTAACGCCTATAAGCCCCTCCGTTTTATTACTTCAACAATAAGATTTCTAGGAAACGCCAGGCATCACGTCGCATATTCAAATGCAAGTACAGGCAGGCACACACACATAATACCCCTGGATACTAAACATCCTCCAACTCTCAACTGATGAGCTCTGTCAACATCATTAGGAGTTCACTAGCTCTCACACACGCTACACAGTAACACATCAGCGCTGGCTTCCAAACTCCAGACCAGACCATCGCGCAGTTTCAATTGGATGTCGCTCATTTGTCCTGAGAGGGGAATACATCAAAGCTGGTTTGCTGCTAGGGAGGTTTTACCACGTTATAAATAACCCCAATCGCCTTCTCCAAACGTTCCATAAGGGTGAAAAAAAACAAGCTGCTCCAAGGAAATCTCACAATGTGTGAAGTTTACTATAAAATCAGTTTATTTTAATGCTACGGTGTCATAGCACGTTTGGATTCCTCGTCAGCGTCCATGGGGAAAATTTCCACTATCCTCCCAAAAGAGTGACAACCCTCGGGACAAAATGTACCCTTGCAGGAAGTGCAGGGAAAAGATGTGCAGACAACAGTGCGGGGATAAGTGGTGGAAAATAGGAAGTATATTTGTGTGAGATCTTGGAGGGGCTGAGCGCACTGCGCCCCCATCCCCCCCAGCACTGTAATCTTTTCAATTCAAAAATATACTTTATTAATATATATATAGTATTTAAGGCAGTTCGGTTCTGTACAGTAGCATGTGAAAAAACAAACATTGGAGTTTAACTCTATCCAACAAACAAATCTAAGGCATTCCCCGTGCTCTGAGCTCAGACGTTCAGCAGAATTCAAGATTACACCGTCTTGCTTCCCCCCCCAACTTCACTGAAACACAAAGGACTGGTTCCCCCCATGTCCAAGTGTGCATTACAGACACCGGTAAGAGCTGACAGTATTGGGAGCTGCGCGCTGGTGCGGAAGCACTTGTGTACAAGTAAAGGTTTGGGGGGGGGGGGGGTCTGTGGGTTGATGCCAGAGGTGATTAGAATGAATTAAATCCGCCCCTGATTTGGCCGGAACAACGGAGGGGCGGCGCTAACGCAATGCAACAAAGTACAGTCCCCTGTGACTAAATCCAGTGGAGCGACACCTCTCCCTCTCTCCTCCACTCCCTCCCATTATATTTAGTTCACAGCAAGGAGATGTTGTGGAGCTCCGCTACTTTCCGTTAAGCCGGTTTTAAGGGCAATCAGTCTCACGCAGTGGTTTGTATCCGTCCCATTCCGGGAATACAGTATTCGGGAATGAATAAGGCTCTTGTGCTAACGCAGAAACAAAACGAGACGTGCCGACACCCGGGAGCACAAACTGCCCACACCAATTCACTTTTTAATACCATGTAAACAAAGCGGCCAATCCACCCTCCCCCCCCCCCATAACCTGAGAATATTTCATACAGGTGCCTCTGAGCCAAAGCTGAATAAAACTACCCAGGCAGCTCCTCACACGTTTTCCCTCCTCGTACCTGCTAACGCGCTTTAAATCGTTTGTTTGAAAGTGGTGCAAATATCAGCGGAAATCCCACTGAGCCGGGAGCTGAGGGAAAATATGAATCCAGAATTCAGCCACACCGTCTTTCACATCCTCTGCTCACACTTCGTCTTCCCCAGACCAGACACAACTCCATCAACGCAACTTGGGAGCACTGGGGCCATTCAAGGTGTTTGTTTTTTTTTCAAAAAAAAAAGCAAAATAAAAACGGATCTGTTTCGAGCAAGTCAAACTCACCAGAGAGCGATTCTGTCCTTTGGGTAGTCCAGTCTCTCGATGCAACCCAAGTAGTGGGGCAGTGTGTGCGCCGCGTTCCGGGCAATGATGGCCAGCAAGACCTTCGGCCTCTGCAAGGCCGACTCCTCCCGCTCGATCTCCTCTGGAAAATGAGCCCCATCGCCTGCAATCGTGCCCGCTAAGACCAGCAGGCAGAGGAGAGACATGGGGAGATGTGTGCACGCAGCCATGTTGTAGTAGGTGCTCTTAAAGCGAGGCTTCCTATCCTGTCTTGACTAGCACTGAGCTACCGCTGGCTCCCTCCCCTCTCTCTCTCTCTCTCTCCTCTGACTTTTATCGCCCTGTGATCTGCATGCACTCTAAAGGCATCCAATAGTCAAACCTGCCACCGGCAGACCAACACGGCACTAATCTGTTGCCTGTATTTAAATACCTGCAAAACTCACTCGCAATTAAAGGGGGAATCACAGAAGCAGAACGACTTAGCAATATTTTGCTTTTATCACAACAAATCTAACACCTAGGTGACTTTGTTTATTCACTGCCTTCAAGTGCCGGTCAGTTTTGAGGCGCCGATTTTTTGCAACTCTTTAAACTTGTCAAATGCGTTTAGATTGAACGAAGATTTTGCGAAGCGAATCCAGTCAGCGAGTGAGTGAAGGGAGGGGATCAGAAATTCCCTCTGAGACTAATGAAGTTTGTGTTGCTGCTCGTGTTCTGAAACACTACAGCACCCCGCCCCAAAGTATGTCATAATTTAATCTGCATAGTATGATGTGTGTTTTATTAAAAGAAAATAACAAATTCACCTCCGGGAACTGAAACTTACTGCTATAAATCACCTCACCCCTCTTGTACACCTACTATCCTTCAATAGGTAGTGTCAATGTTAGTCAGTTACTCAGATTGCATCACTGTGGAGCTGGAAATCACAGGTCATCAAATACATGAGTGCACCAAACTTCACGGTTCCCTTGCATTGGTAACTACTTTTTAAAAGAGAGATTAAGGGGGTGGGAGAAGGGCTTTACTGAGTAATTGCAGTTCAGAAAGATCCAACATTAGATTCCTGGGATGTGCTGTATCATCAGAGTGGCAATCACACAGGTTCACATTGAATACATGGTGTAGAAACAACTAGTCCAAACGGGGGTTTATGCTGTTCACACCCTTCTTCATCTCTAAATTAATCATTGTAACCAGGTATTCAGTTCGCTGTCAAGTTTCTTTAGCTTCCCTATAATTGTATCTACACTATTCACTCTGATATTGAGTTCCACCTTTTGTTCATTTCACATTAAGCCCTTTTTGGATTAAAAAAGTTTTTCAAATTCCCTACTAGTTACCTTGTGACCAATGTATATTGATGTCTTCTCAATGTTATGATCCTCTCCACAACAGAAACCCCTCCCTGCAGCCACTCATAAAACCATATATAATTTTTGACATCTATCTGGTCACTTCTCAGATGACCTCCCCTATTCTTTCCACTGAAGTGTACTGCACAATGAAGCCATTTTTTATGTGGAAACACTAAGTTTATTATTGCCCTCTCGTAATTTGTTGTGGTCCTCCTTAGTATTGCTACCCTCCCAAATTGGTGTTATTCATAAATTAGAAAGTGGTTTTGATTCCAGAGTCCAAATTGCTAATGTATATTGTGAACAGCAGCAATGGTTCCAGTACTGACCATTGTATGACATCACACACTACCTTCTGTTACTGTGAAAAAGAACCCTTCACTTTTCCTCCCTGCTTTCTGTCTTGAAGCCACTATCAATCTGTTGTGCTATTGTCCTCTGATTCCACAGGCTCTGACATAATGCATTATTCTTGGGCACCTCGTTGAAGGATTTATTAACATCTTTCTCAACATCTGTAGAGGATCTGTCTGTATAGCACACAAGACAACACTTTTCACTATATATTGGTCCTTGTAACAACAATAAATCAATCAATGAATTGAATGGTTAAAACAGATGAAGATCCTATTTTAAATGTCATTTAGTTTAGTCAATCATTTTCATCATTGGCAAGAAAATTGTTTCTTATTGATCCCTGATTGCCCTTGACAAGGTGTTGTGAGACTTCTGAGGAAAGAACAAAAGTCTGTGATCCTCTGGAATGACTAAAATCGATGATGGTGCAAGGCAAAAAGGAGATGGTAATCAAATAAGTAGAAACAAAAATCAGGTCAAGAGAAGGTGTAAATGGGAAATAGCAGGATCATCATCTTTAAAAGTGGATTTCTGGGGAAAGAAAATGTACCGGCAGAGATTATGATCTGAACTCAATGTTGAGACCGCAAAGTGTGAAAGTGTCTCATTGAGAAATGAAGATAGAGCAGAAGTAAACTAGAGATTTAAAATGAAAAGGTATGCTTGGGAAAAAAAAGTCGCAATCTGTATTTAATCCCCAGTGCAGTGGAGACCGTACTGTGAGCAGCAAGTACAAATTGAGAGAAGTAAAAGTAAAATGAAGCTTCCTTTGGACAGAGTGTTTCAAGTGAGACACAGTGGAAAGGGTAGGTGCTGCTTCTCCTGCAATTGCATGGAAAGGCAACTGGGAAGGGGTGGCAGGGTCTGATTGAGGAATGGAGCAGGATAACATGGAGGGAATGATCCCTTTAGAATGTTGAAAGGGGAGGGATAAATGACTTTGGTAATGGCATCACATTGGAGATGGCAGAAATGGTGGAGGATGATCTATTGCTTGTGAAGGCTGTGAGTGGAAAGTGACGATGATGAGAATGCTATTATTGGGTTGGGGTGGAGTGGAATCAATGAGAACAGGAGTGCAAGAAATAGGATGGACATGGTTGAGAAGATGGCCAGTCACAATGGAGGTGAATGTTTGGTTGAAGGAAACCAAAGACATACTGGAAGCTCTAATATGGGAGATTGTAATATCAGAACAGATATATCAGAGAACAGAAACTGGGAAAATGGAATTGAGGGTGAAGCGAAGTACATTGCAGAGAGCTGTTGCACTAAATAAACTTACAGTGAGTACCTATACTGCTGAGACACTGCCACTATAAATGGAAAGGGAGAAGTTGAGGAAGTTTTGGGAAGAATCAGAGATTGTTCATATGAAAGACAGAGGTATGGAATTTACAAACAAAATAGATTAAACTTTCAGGTTTGGGCTAAGAGAAGAATACAAGAACAGAATAGCACAAATGCTACTAACAATCTGAGGGACTGAGGGAGAGGGTCTGATTTGGAAAAGCAAAGAAAAATTCATATATCTAACAAAAAGGTAACCACAGCCATCCATGCAGCCTGCTGTAGCTGGACCATATGTTTAGAGGAGGTAATTGGGGTCAAAGGAAAGGTTCAGTCAGGTACAGGAGGATGGTAGAGGATAGGGATTGGCTGGACTTCTGTTCAAGGAAGAAACAGAGAACTCACAGCCTCTTGGTTAGGCATGCAGGTATAGAAGGGATGGGTGTTGATGACATAAAGCAGTTGAATATGGCCAAGAAACTGGAAACCATTAAAGTGGCATTCAGTCTTGGAAGAGGCAGAAACAAAAGGAGGAAGCGATTGGATGAAGTGAAAATAATTGAGTTGAGACAGAAGAAAATAAGTTCCATCAGACAAGAACAAGTTGAAATGGTGTATCCACCAGGTCAGTTCTGTTTATATACCATGGGAAGAAGGTAGATAGGAGTAGAAAGGGCCTTTGGGGTGATACGCAAGGGAGGTGAGGTCAGTGGCAACTTGAGAAATGATTGTATAATGTTGGTGTTGTGTCCCTACAACGTAGAGGATAATTCACCAAACAACAACAGTGGCAGCCTTGCCAGCAGGTTTAATTATAAAGCTCAAGTTGGACCTGAGAGTGGCAAAGTTTAGTGGTAAGCCAGAGTATTGGTCAATTTAAAAACAACAAAAGATGATTACAAAATTAATAAAGAGGGAGAAAATTAACTTTGAGAGTAAACGTGCAAGTAATATCAAAATGGACAGCAAGAGTTTCTTTAAAGATACAAAAAGGAAGAGAGAAGCCAAAGTGAACAAAGGCCTATTAGAAAAAAAGCCTGCAAAATAATAATGGGGAACAAGGAATTGGCAGAGGAGTTGAATAAATACTTTGCATCAGTCTTCACGATAGAATACACTAATAGTTACTCACACTAATAATTACTCCAGTTCTGAAGAAGGTCACTGGTTCCAAAATGTTAACTTTTGCTTTCTCTCCACAGATGCTGCCATATCTGCTGAGTTTCTCCAGCGATTTGTTTTTGTTTCAGGAATATAAGGACTGTCTTATGAGAAGACATTGAGTAGGATGGGCCTGTATTCATTGGTGTTTTGAGAGACAACTTTATTGAAACATACAAGATTCTTCAGACTTGACAAGGTAGATGCAGAGTAGTTGCTCCCTGTTATGGGAAACCCTAGTACCAGATGACAAAATCTCAAGATAAGGGGCTACAAAAATGAAGAGAAATTTCTTCTTCAAAGGCTAACGAATCTCACAGATGTTTGGCAAGATTGTGACGTTAAGTATATTCGAGTCGGAGATACATAAAATTTTAATTAGTAAGGAAACCAAAGGATATAGGTGGAATAGCTCCACAGAGGCTAGTACCTTGTCACAAAGTCACCCTGTATTTACACATGCATAATACTTGACACTGGTCTGGCCGTTTCAGAGTGAACAGAATGTCTGACACTCTTGTTTTTTTTTTCTTTAATTTTTTTTATATTAACCCCCACACTACTGCATAACTGTGGTAGTGCTTATTTTTCCCCAGCACCCATGGTGTGTGTGTGTAGGTGTGAGACACAGTGAGAGACACAAGGTGCACAAATCTTTATTCAATTTCCACCACCAGGAAGATAGGATTACACCCGAGTGGCCAGTGACAAGCACTGCCCTTCACATCAAAGAGCAGTGCTACACTCTTGTTTTTTTTTCTCTTTTCTTTTCTTTAGCTTCTCCTGTTTATTTATTTTATTTGTTTATTTTTTTTTCTTTTTTTTTATTTAACCCCCACACTACCACCTAAGTGTGGTAGTGCTTATTTTATCCCCAGCACCCATGGTGTGTGTGCAGGTGTGAGACACAGTGAGAGACACAAGGTACACGAATCTTTATTCAATTTCCACCACCAGGAAGTTAGGAATACACCCGAGTGGCCAGTGACAAGCACTGCCATTCACATCAAAGAGCAGTGCTACACTCTTGTTTATATCTATCAGCCAGGGCTCCCTGATAGGACCGGGTTAACAGTCCCGATCAGCGAACTCATTTTCAATGAGGGACACCTGGCTACATCCTTCCTCCTCTATGTCTGGGGACCGAGGCCTGCTCTTTCTTGTATAGCCTCTGCTGGGGTGTTTTCACACCAGGTCCTGATCTTCCAACTCAGCTTCAGATACGGGCATCGTGTACCAGACCATAACTTGCCTCTTGCGCCTGGAGCATCTCAAAAGAAATTCATTCTCTTCTTCAGGCAGTAAAGGCGTCGAGGCTATGACATCTGACATGTCCATTTCACACTCCGAAGTTTCTGTGATGCGAGACAAAAGGGAAGAACCTATGTGTTCTGACAGCCTTTCTGGGTGTTGTGAGGTGTCAGGTATGTTTTATCCCTGCCCCATTTGCGAGTTTGCACCTTTCATATGATCTACGTGCTTGCTCCAGCACCTTACCTACCCAAACTTTGTACATCGTGGGGCCTGACCTTGTATTAACCATGCCTCTTACCCATGCAGGGCCACTTCTCTGGTTTCAGCACCAAACTTTGTCCCCTGAAGTAAACTGTGTCTCTTGCTTGGAGGAGTCTTTTGTCCAGCATTTGGGTTCCTGAAGCCATTTTACCCTCTCCCCACAAGTTTGGGAAGATTAGGTTTAATTTGGTGCGGAGTCTTCTCCCCATTAGCAACTTTCCTGGAGCTATATCTGTAGTTGCACAAGGGGGTGATCCGATAATCCTTATAGCTGAAAGTAATTCAAATTTAAGAAATATGCCAACTCCCTACTGGTAAATGATGGTCTGTTGTCTGTGACCAACACGTCTGGGAGTCTGTGGATTGCAAAGAATGCTTGCAGCTTTTCTATTGTTGTCCCCATATTTGACAAATGAACTCCATGCACGTCCAACCATTTTGAGTGGGTGTCGATAATGACTAAGAACATCTAGACCATAAAAGGTCATAGAGATGTACAGCATGGAATAGACCCTTCGGTCCAACCTGCCCATGCCGACCAGATATCCCACCCCAATCTAGTCCCACCTGCCAGCACCCGGCCCACATCCCTCCAAACCCTTCCTATTCATATACCTATCCAAATGCCTTTTAAATGTTGCAATTGTACCAGCCTCCAACACTTCTTCTGACAACACATTCCATAGACGTACCACCCTCTGCGTGAAAAAGTTGCCCCGTAGGTCTCTTTTATATCTTTCCCCACTCACCCTAAACCTATGCCCTCTAGTTCTGGACTCCCCAACCCAGGGAAAAGACTTTGTCTATTTATCCTATCCAAGCCCCTCATAATTTTGTAAACCTCTATAAGGTCACCCCTCAGCCTCCAATGCTCCAGGGAAAACAGCCCCAGCCTGTTCAGCCTCTCCCTGTAGCTCAAATCCTTCAACCCTGGCAACATCCTTGTAAATCTTTTCTGAACCCTTTCAAGTTTCACAACATCTTTCTGATAGGAAGGAGACCAGAATTACACGCAATATTCCAACAGTGGCCTAACCATTGTCCTGTACAGCCGCAACATGACCTCCCAACTCCTGTACTCAGTAATCTGACCAATAAAGTCCTGCACAGTCGACATGTAACTGAGTCCAGGGTTTACCCAGCCATTCCCACAAACGTGAGGGAACTGCTGCTAGTAATCTTTGGCCTTGTTGGCACTCTGGGCACTGCTCCACCAATGCAGCCATGTCTGCATCCAATCCTGGCCAACAGACATAACTTCTCACCAGCATCATTTTGGACACCCCGGTTGATTCTTGTGCAGTTCAGCCAGTATTTGGCGGCGACCTCTGCTTGGTCAATCACTCTTGCTCCCTGTAATAAAATGGTAATACTAATGGTAATAAAATAATAATAATCTGGTCTTGCTGGGTCCAGAAAGGTTTCAATTCTGGATGTGATAGCCCTTTTGTTTCCCCCATCATCACCAGCTGTTTTAGTTTTGCCAGGACTGGATTTTTTTTTTGCATCCACAATCTGATACTGTCAGTGGTGACTGGAAGGGTGTCCAGAAGGTTTAAAACCAGAAAGGATTCATCCAGTGACGGCATCACCGATGGTATATCTGCCAGCAGGCCTCCTGGACAGAGCTCCAACTTGTAATTCTATGCACTTAGAATGAGAGCCCACTGCTGAATTTGACCTGAAGGCATGGGTGGCATGCCCTTATCCTCTTTGAGTAGCCATAGCAGGGGTTTGTGGTTTGTTATTTGTTATTACTACAAATTTACGTCTGTAAAAATATTGGTAGAATTTCCTCACACCAAAGATGATTGCCAAACCTTCCTTCCCTATCTGGGTATATTCACGCGCTGTATCATCTAAAGTCCAGGTAGCAAATGCTATTGGGCCTTCCTGTCCATTTGGGCCATCTGTGAGCCAACACTACTCCAGTACAGTATGTCAGCACCAGATCTCACAGGGGATCATAGTATACCATCACTTTAGAGATGATAGCTGCTTCTTCACTTCCCTAAAGGCTACATCTTGGATATGAAATCATTTTCAAGGCTGACCCTTTTTCGACAGCAGATGTAAGGGTGTCAGGATGGACACCAGGTTACACATGAACTTTAATTAATAATTCACCAATCCAAGGAAAGACTTAAGCTATAGTACAGATGTGGGAGCTGGACATCTTTGATCGACCTCATTTTATCTTGCAGCGGGCGTAACCCAACTTTGTAGACTTTGTAGCCAAGTAAGTCACTTGGGGTGCCTGGAACACACATGTTTCCCTTCTGAGCAGGATATGTCCTGTATGAGGCTATACAATTGCCTTCACTAAAGTGGTATCCCCAAGCTCAATCAAACTAGTGAGGATGTCCACTTCCATCAACATATTCTCTAACTCATCTGTTCCACTTGCTACATTTTCTAATGACAACGCCAGTTATAGTGCCTATTTGAAGTCCAATTGGGCTTCAGCTGGTAGGTGCTTTTGCATGGTCACATCATTAATTCCACAAACCAAAATGTCACTCAGCATCTCATTGAGGGTTAAACCAAAGTCACACGCCTCTGCCAGTCATCTAAACTTTGTCATCAATCCCGACATGGATTCCCCTGGTTCTTGAACTACCGAGTAAAACCAATAACGTCACAGAATTACAGGATGCTTGGGATTGTAATTAATCAAATCCATCAACTCTTGAAAGCTTTAGTATCTGGTATCTCAGGAAACATTAAGTTCATAAAAACCCAAAAAGCTGCGGGTCCACAAGCTATCAGGAGAAATTTTCATCTGCCCCAATGTCATTTACCTGGATGAAATAACACATTCTTTCCACATACTGGGCCCAGAATTGAATGAGTCAAGCTCCCCAAATAAAGGCACGATGCCAGAAATGCTTACCCCAACTCAAAGACGACTGTTGCGAGCGAATTTCTTCAGGTGTGTTTTTTTTTCTCTTGTCATCTCTGAAATAACTTCATCAAGGCTGGTATCCAATCACCCTTTATTTATACATGCATAGTGCTTGACACTGCTCCAGCTTCCTCAGAGCAAGCTCTCCAAGCGAAGAGAACTTTTGACACTCCTGTTCATATCTGTCAATTAGAGCTCCCTGATTGGACCAGATGAATAAACCCAATTAGGGAACTAATATTCCATGAGGTCCATTTGGCTGGCCTCATTACAATCACCACAATACAGAATAGTCAGGAAAACAGAGTTGAGAATTATCAGATCAGTTATGATCTCATTGAATGGCAGAGCAGACTCAATGGGCTGAACAGCTAGCTTCTGCTCCTATGTCTTATGGTCTAACGGAGTGCTGCAAGTTCAAAGGGAATCATGCTTGGCATGAAGTAAATGAGAGCCAAATTGGAACGTTAAAAATAAATGGGCAGTCAGTTGTTTTAGAATCAAAATACAAAGGCTGTTTATTATATTGACTGGAAATTTGAATAAAATGTAATAAAATACAGATCTCATGCCAGATATAAATAATCTATATTTGTGATGCTGGCAGAAAAAATCTGCAGACCTCTTTTAGAATTAGAATTCCAACAGTATGGAAACAGGCCCTTCAGCCAAGCAAGTCCACACTGACCCTCTGAAAAGTAACCCACCCAGACCTATTCCCCTATTACTCTGCATTTCCACCTGACTAATGCATCTAACCTATACATCCCTGAACATTATGGGCAATATAGCATGACCAATTCACCTGACCTGCACATCTTTGGACTGTGGGAAGAAACCAGAGCACCTGGAGAAAACCCACGCAGACACATGTTGAATGTGCAAACTCCACACAGTCACCAAAGCTGGAATTGAACGCGGGTCCCTGGCACTGTGAGGCAGCAGTGCTAACCACTGAGCCACAGTGCCACCCTCTGTTGGGGCAAAGTCTAAGCCAGACAATTCAAAACATTCTTGAGCAGGTAACCCACACCATAACTTTGCAATTTGTGTCGGTAAGTGTACAGTGAAAATTACCTGGAATAAGTTAGCGAGGTTAACTACCAGGTTTAAAACAGACAGAAATGTATTCACAAAATTACACAATGAAACACGAAGAACAGAGTAAAGAATCGCTACAGAACTCAGTCTATTCAAACTGAATTTAATTATGCAGTTCTGAATATGCACAAGAGTCCCAATAAAGCAACCCCCCTTAAAGATTAGTCAAAATGAATGGAACAGATGCCTACAGGTTGAAGTTAGAAGGGCACAGAGAGAAAGAGAGAGAGCCTGTTCACACAGTCCACTGCTGAACTCCTAACTAGTTCTGGACTGAACTGCTCAGCTAGAGAGCTGACCACTCCCGTTCCATTATACAGGTCACTTCTAAAACATGATCACTTTGGCCTCAAGTCTCATCTGTTTACATATCAACAAATTACCTCTCAAAATTCTTTTCATCTCTGTACCAAACCGGTCTAATCAGAGCTCGGCCCGTTTACGACCCCTCTGAAAAAAATCAAGGACACAGTATCCTTGAGAAAAGGAACAGCTTTTAGAAAAAAGGGACCAGCTTTGTGACACTATCTCTGCATCTATCCGCTTCCTCCCCCCTAAAAACCCCTGTGGAGTTGATTTGAATGGTCAAAAAGCCAAAATACAAATATACATTTCTTCAAAGACACTATGTATGTTTCTGTTAATACTAATAGTGAAATTTGAATTCAATAAAGAATCTGCAATTAAAAGTCCAATGATGACCATAAAACCCTTGTCAATTAATGAAAAAAACTATTTGGTTCACTAGTGTCCTTTAGGGAAGGAAATCCATCACCCTTTCCTGGTTTGGCCTACACGTGACTCCAGAACCACAGCAATGTGTTTGAATCTTAACTGCCCTCTGGGTAATTAGGGATGGGCAATAAATGCTGGACTAGCCAGAGATAGCCACCAATTGAATTGAAGTCGCAATAGTATGAGCAGACGATAGGGCTGCTCTCTCATTTGTGAGAGACAACTAGTGGTGGTTTAACCTGAGGGTCGCCAAGCCTGAGGCAAGGGAAGAGGTTGAAGAAGAGAGTCCCTTATGATAACCTTAGTCAGTGCAGGAATTGAATGCTAACTATCAGTATCACACCATATTACAAACTAGCCATCCAGCCTATTGAGCTAACCAACCCCCACAATCACCATTATTGATCATACTTACAGTGTACTTTGCATTTTGTGTCAAAAACTGTCAGAAACATACAGTTTAAGGGGTATTATGTGGGTTCTAGCCCCTCGGTATACTGTTTTCAACTTTTGCACAAAACAGTGTCTTAAGGAGAAAGACTGATATAAAGTTTTGGGAGGGATATATTCCATTAGATAACCTATTCCCTCTCAAATGTTGAGGGAAAATTTCTCTCTCATAAGTTACCAGGTATTTTCTTTCTTCACCAGTAACCTGACTTTCCATTTACAATGTTAACAATGTATAATTGGTCTAAATTTGTAGGAGGTGATGGATTCTCAGGGGAACGTAGCACAAACAGCCAAGTTTCTGGTATTGAGACTGGCTCTAATGCAACGAGGGGTACGTCAGCTTCCAAGAGATCAATTGTATTAGGGGATTCTGTAGTCAGAGGTACAGACAGACGTTTCTGTGGCCAGCAGAGAAAAAGCAGAATGGTGTGTTGTTTCACTGATGCCAGGATCAAGGATCCCTCAGAGAGGGTGCAGAATGTTCTCACAGGGGAGAGGGGCCAGCAGGAGGTCATTGTCCACATTGGAACCAACGACATAGGAAGGGAAAAGGTTGAGACTCTGAAAGGAGATTACAGAGAGTTAGGTAGAAATTTAAAAAGGAGGTCCTCAAGGGTAGTAATATCTGGATTACTCCCAGTGCTACGAGCTAGTGACGGCAGGAATAGGAGGATAGAGCAGATGTTCGCAGGTAAAGGGACGGCTGGAAAATGGGAAGCCTTCAGAAAAGAGATAACAAGAATCCAGAGAAAGCATATTCCTGTCAGGGTGAAAGGAAAGGCTGGTAGGTATAGGGAATGCTGGATGGCTAAAGAAATTGAGGGTTTGGTTAAGTAAAAGAAGGAAGCACATGTCAGGTACAGACAGGATAGATCGAGCGAATCCTTAGAAGAGTTTAAAGAAAGTAGGAGTATGCTTAAGAGGGAAATCAGGAGGGCAAAAAGGGGACATCAGATAGCTTTGGCAAATAGTATTAAGGAGAATCCAAAGGGGCTTTACAAATATATTAAGGACAAAAGGGTAACTAGGGAGAGAATAGGGCCCCTCAAAAGTCAGCAAGGTGGCCTTTGTGTGGAGCCAAAGAAAATGGGCGAGATACTAAATGAATATTTTGCATCAGTATTTACTGTGGAAAAGGAAAAGGAAGATATAGACTGTAGGGAAATAGATGATGACATCTTGCAAAATGTCCAGATTACAGAGGAGGAAGTGCTGGATGTCTTGAAACGCATAAAGGTGGATAAATCCCCAGGACCTGATCAGGTGTACCCGAGAACTCTGTGGGAAGCTAGACAAGTGATTGCTGGGCCTCTTACTGAGATATTTGTATCATCGATAGTCACAGGTGAGGTGCCGGAAGACTGGAGGTTGGCGAACGTGGTGCCACTGTTTAAGAAGGGTGGTAAGGACAAGCCAGGGAACTATAGACCGGTCAGCCTGACCTTGGTGGTGGGCCAGTTGTTGGAGGGAATCCTGAGGGACAGAATGTACATGTATTTGGAAAGGCAAGGACTTATTAGAGATAGTCAACATGGCTTTGTGCGTGGGAAATCATGTCTCACAAACTTGATTGGGTTTTTTGAAGAAGTAACAAAGAAGATTGATGAGGGCAGAGCAGTAGATGTGATCTATATGGACTTCTGTAAGGTGTTCGACAAGGTTCCCCATGGGAGACGTATTAGAAAGGTTAGCTCTCATGGAATACAGGGAGAACTAGTCATGTGGATACAGAACTGGCTCAAAGGTAGAAGACAGAGGGTGGTGGTGGAGCGTTGTTTTTCAGACTGGAGGCCTGTGACCAGTGGAGTGCCACAAGGATCGGTGCTGGGCCCTCTACGTTTTGTCATTTACGTAAATGATTTGGATGCGTGCATAAGAGGTACAGTTAGTAAGTTTGCAGATGACACCAAAATTGGAGGTGTAGTGGACAGCGAAGAAGGGTACCTCAGTTTACAACAGGATCTGGACCAGATGGGCCAATGGGCTGAGAAGTGGCAGATGGAGTTTAATTCAGATAAATGCGAGGTGCTGCATTTTGGGAAAGCAAATCTTAGCAGGATTTATACACTTAATGGTAAGGTCCTAGGGAGTGTTGCTGAACAAAGAGACCTTGGAGTACAGGTTCATAGCTCCTTGAAAGTGGAATCGCAAGTAGATAGGATAGTGAAGAAGGCATTTGGTGTGCTTTCCTTTATTGGTCAGCGTATTGAGTACAGGAGTTGGGAGGTCATGTTGCGGCTGTACAGGACATTGGTTAGACCACTGTTGGAATATTGCGTGCAATTCTGGTCTCCTTCCTATTGGAAAGATGTTGTGAAACTTGAAAGGGTTCAGAAAAGATTTACAAGGATGTTGCCAGGGTTGGAGGATCTGAGCTATAGGGAGAGGCTGAACGGGCTGGGGCTGTTTTACCTGGAGCGTTGGAGGCTGAGAGATAACCTTATAGAGGTTTACAAAAGTATGAGGGGCATGGATAGGATAAATAGACAAAGTCTTTTCCCTGGGGTTGGGGAGTCCAGAACTAGAGGGTATAGGTTTAGGCTGAGAGGGGAAAGATCTAAAAGAGACCAAAGGGGCAACATTTTCACGCAGATGGTGGTACGTGTATGGAATGAGCTGCCAGAGGATGTGGTGGAGGCTCGTACAATTGCAACATTTAAGAGGCATTTGGATGGATATATGAATAGGAAGGGTTTGGACGGATTTGGGTCGGGTGCTGGCAGGTGGGACTGGATTGTGTTGGGATATCTGGTCACCATGGACGGGTTGGACTGAAGGGTCTGTTTCCATGCTGTACATCTCTATGACTCTATGACTCTAAATAAACTTGAACAAGCGTAAACAGCACATGTAAAAATGTTGTGTTGATGCTCCTGAATTTTTTGCATTACAAATTACAAGCTATTACAGCCACATAACATTTGTACAACATCTGAAACATTCATTTCCCATAATACATTCAAAAATAGCATTTTTTTGGATCCTCACATCCTCAGAGCATTTGATTTATTTGTTATTTCTCTGAAGTGTACCACATATATAGTCCAAGAAGAAGACATTTATTTCGTATCTTTTGCAATAACAAGGAAGCAAGAGAAAAAGGGAGAGCTAAATGGAAAATAATCAAGCTAAAATGTGATGGAACTAGAAGGAAATAAATAGAGGTGAAGTAGAACCAGGCTTGAGAGCGATCCCAGGAATTGAGGCAATATGAGAAGTGAAAATTGCTGTCAAGTCACTATCACTGCATATCGGTTTCCCTTCTGAGTATATTCAGTGAACCTAAAACTATCATGTTATTAACTCCTCCACTTTAGCATAAACATAAAAAGAAGGAAAGTACAATGAACAAATGGAAGTATCATCTAGAATATTGTTCTTTCTGTTGGACATTCATTACACTGAACAATTGTCCCTTGTTGTAATGAACTTTTGCTGGCCTACTTCTAGTTCAAAAGAAGTTTTAGATTACTTCATTGACTATATCCAATAACATCCACTTTTCAAGTGCCTGTTTGCTATTGAAAACCAGGCAAAGAACTGTCTGAGGCAATTCCTTTTGAAAGGTACTACCCAAGTTGCTTTTATACTACGGTTTGCATGTGAGACATTCCAGTCAGTGTGGATACATGGAATAATGAGTATTTCGAGCACATTTATAAATATTAATATTTTCAATGTTGATTTCAAAGCTCTTCTTGCCCTTATTCTGCAGCCTCATCTCTTCCTTCTATTGTTCAAGTATTCTGCATTCCTCCAATTTTGTAATAAATGAAAAGGAAAACATAAGGCTGGATAAAACAGATTGCACAACTAAAATCAGAATCCAAAGGGCTATGATCAAGAAAATGAGAATTACCTCAATGTCTGCATCATACTGTCTATATGGCTACACCACAGAAAACCAGGTGTGGCTCCATTTCAACTTGTTGAAGTTGTGTTAACTGTTTGCTCTTTGGAAATGAGAACATAGCCAGACACAGACACAGTTTTCATTGAGTTGTCCAGCGACAATATAAGTGATCCATTTGCCGATCTTTTGAAATTTGCCAAGTGAACTATGACGAGTTGAGTTTTGCTATGGGCCTAGTGTTCACAAAGCCAGCCAAAATATTTATCTATCCAGAATAACTTTGAATGTGAGACTCCTCTCTTATGAAACAGTTATTCACATCAACATCAGAACAACTATCTGCAGTTAGGTGTTTGTGTTGTAATGATGCTTTTACAACTCTGATTTTCTACCTCTTCAAACTATCATCTTGTCTGTTCAAGGTGCCAACTTGGCTATACACAACAGTCTTCACATCTGAGTGCTGACAGTGAAAATTTACTATTGGGGATTGCCACAGCTGAGACCAAGCCATCCCTCATTCACCATCCACATTTACAGTCCCTTGTAGGAATCACAAATGTACAAATTATTTAACAGCACAGAAACAGGTTATTCAGTCTATATTGGCATTTACTCTCCATGAAAGCTTTCTCCCCACTCCCTGCATCAAATCTCTTTCTCCCTTATCTAGCTTCCCCTTGAATGCATTTAAATGATTCACCAGATCTTTTCCCTGTGGTGACAAATACTCTATTCTAACCACTCCATGGGTCAAAAAGATTCTCCTGCGTTCCTATTGAGTTTATTGTGACTATATTATATTGATGTCCCCTAGTTCTGGCTTTATACAGAAATGAAAACATCTTTCTATAACTATGAAACCATTTTATAATCATAAAGATATTGATCGGGGCATCCGTTAATCTCTTTTCCACAGAGAAAAACCCCAAACTGTTTAATGTTTCTTGATAACCTCTTACTTCTGCTAAGTTTATTATTTTTGTGCTTATTTTCCAGTACTGTGATATCCTCTTTATGACACTGAGATCAGAACAGTTCACGATCCTCCAATTATTGTCCAACCAAGGGTCCATGCAAATTTATTGTAACTTCCCTGCTTTTCAATTCTAACCCTCAAGAAATTAACTCAACCTATTTGTTTCTGTAACTTAAAAGTATGTTATCAAAATGTGTTGCTTTTTTAGTGATTTATGTAATACCACCTCAGATCCTTCTGGTCTCCTACTTGATTTAAATATTTATTTTTCACAAGGAATATAAGTCCTCTTTATCTGTCCTATAAAACTCTGCACAGAGAAGTCAATTCTCCAATTGCATATCCACCTGCAAGTTTATAGTAATTTCACTGTATTTTATGGCAGTCCTCTGTATTAACCACATCTTGCCATCAACCTCTAAATTTAGTTTCTCACACAGTGTACACCGGATACCAAATAAAACATTTGAATGAATCACTTAATAGCATCTAGGAGTAGAATCTTGACTGACTTTCTTTCTTCTAGCACAAGATCAGTTAACTCAGGATGACACAAGCTTAGGTTTCTGGTTGCTATCACTCAGATTCTTATCAGTGTATCTTAAACCATTGGAGGAATCTCTTTGCTATCAATATCAGAACAAAAAAAAAGCACATTGCTTAAAACAGGGAAATAGTCCAGTCAGAATCATGATATCCTTCATCTCAAATACCTTGCACATACTCAGTCCCCACCCTTCGAATGCGTCTCGGTACAGTCAGCACAGCTGAAATTGAATGTGTTAGGCAATTAATACAGGAATAGTTGTTTCACCTGAATCTGCTGCTGTGAAGTTATTTTGGAGTGAAGATTATGGTGAGACAGCATTAATCACCTGAGGGAGATGTATAACCACAAGTAAACAAGTTTCTTGCATCAAAATTGAGTAATAACCCAATGTAATCAGTTCAGGTTATGATCTACCATTATTCATCCATGACTAACTGCATTCCAAAGGTGATATTCCTATATTTACAACCAAAGAGACGCAAAGTCATCACCAAATCTTCACAAGTTTCAGCCCAGTCCTTAGCCAGCTCTTCTTCTCTGTTCAATCATTGTTATGTAATACTTTCCATGTGGTATTTGAAGCATAACCTTTAAGAAATTAACCTGGCAGGAGGTAACTCAAGACTGTGACGTTTGAATAGAGAAGTTTTAAAAACTTCGCAGCAATGACCTTTTAGTCAGATACGTTCTGAGCTCCTCTGCTAGGATTCACTGTAGAATCTATATTCCAGAATGGTGCTGAGGCAAACAGACCACAAATTGATTTAGCTAATTCCAGCCAAGACAGGATTTGGGACATTGCCTCCACTCCTCATCACTGTTAAAAGAGCACTATCAGAATGTAAGAAGAAAGATTCAGCCATGTTTCCCTTGATGGCTGTGCAACCTATTGACAGTCTTACTAAGAGTCAGATTTGCAAAGAAATATACTGGTAGGGCAAATAGGAGGTAGCCATTGGTGCCCGTGGAACCATAACCTAGCAAAAGAAAGATAAAGACTGAAAAACAACTGATGTTCATGTAAATAATGCATCAGGGTGAGACATATTATTGCAGAAGACGTTCAGAATTGTGTCAAGTTTTAATGGAATAACTGTTAAATCAAATTCCTTAAGATGTTGTCACTTCATTGAGTTATTTTGAAATATTAAAATCAATCCAAATTTTCCCTTCCTTCTCTTTGCACATCTGATATCACTTGGACTTAAACTAGTAAGTCAAAGTTTGGGTGAAGATTTGTAGCTCGGTGCTCGTTGTTGTGGTTTTGTTCGCCGAGCTGGAAATTTTTGTGGCAAATGTTTCGTCCCCTGTCTAGGTGACATCCTCAGTGCTTGGGAGCCTCCTCGTTCCTCATTCTGTTGTCTTTCTTTGAGGCATCTGTTGATGAAATTGCACGGGTATCTGTTTTTGGTGAATACCTTGTACAGGTGTTCCTCTTCCTCTTTTTGCAGTTCTGGTGTGCTGCAGTGTGTTGTGGCCCTTTTGAATAGTGTCTTGATGCAACTTCGTTTGTGTGTGTTGGGGTGGTTGCTTTCATAGTTCAGGACTTGGTCTGTGTGTGTGGCTTTCCTGTATACCTTAGTGGTGAATTCTCCGTTTGGTGTTCTCTGTACCATCACGTCTAGGGATGGGAGTTGGTTATCCTTTTCTTCTTCTCTCGTGAATCGGATTCCTGTTAGTGTGGCGTTGATGATCCGGTGTGTTTTCTCTATTTCTGTGTTTTTAATGATTACAAAGGTGTCATCAACATATCTGACTCAGAGTTTGGGTTGAATTTGTGGTAAGACTGTTTGTTCTAACCTTTGCATTACCGCTTCTGCTATGAGTCCCGAGATCGGTGAGCCCATGGTGTTCCGTTGATTTGTTTGTATATCTGGTTGTTGAATGTGAAGTGTGTTGTGAGGCACAAGTCCAGTAGTTTAAGTATGCCGTCTTTGTTGGTGGGTTCAAAGTCCTGTTGTCTGTTCTGTATGTCCAGCAGGTTGGCTATTGTTTCTCTGGCTAGGGTTTTGTCAATAGACGTGAACAGTGCCGTTACGTCGAATGAGACCATAGTTTCTTCCTTGTCTATGTGTATATTTCTGATGATGTCCAAGAATGCCTGTGTTGATTGTATAGATTGTCTGAATTGGCTGATCATGTGTTTCAGTTCCTGCTGTAGTTCTTTAGCGAGTTTGTGTGATGGTGTCCCTGGTAGTGATACTATGGGTCTGAGTGGGATGTCTGGTTTGTGCACTTTAGGTAGTCCATAGAATCTGGGGGTGTTGTTGCTTTCAGGTTTCATTCTTTGTAGGTCCCACCTGGTTATCTGTCCGTTTTTTTGTAGATTCCTCAGTGTGTTATTTATCCTTTTGGTGAGCGCAATTTCATCAATAGATGCCTAAGAGAAAGACAACAGAACGAGGACATGCCGCAACCCAAAGGACTAGCCACACTACCATACATCAGGAGCATTTCAGAACTGACAGCCAGACTACTGCGACCACTAGGACTTATAACGGCACACAAACCAACAGCCACGCTCAGACAACAACTCACCAGAACGAAGGACCCGATACCCAGCATAAGCAAAACTAAAGTAGTGTACAAAATCCCATGCAAGGACTGCACAAAACACTATATAGGACAAACAGGAAGACAGCTAACGGTCCGCATCCACGAACATCAACTAGCCACGATATGCCACAACCAGCTGTCCTTAGTAGCCACACACGCAGACGACAAGCAACATGAATTTGACTGGGACAACACTACCATTATATGGCAAGCCAAACAAAGAACAGCCAGGGAATTCCTAGAAGCATGGCACTCATCCACAAACTCCATCAACAAACAAATCGACCTGGACCCAATATACCGGCCACTACAGCGGACAGCTGAAACTGACAACGGGAAGCGGCAGGGACAGGCCACTATAAATGCCGGAGGAATCACCACAGAAGCGCTTCACAGGAGGCTCCCAAGCACTGAGGATGTCACCTAGACAGGGGACAAAACGTTTGCAACAAAAATTTCCAGCTCGGCGAACAGAACCACAACAACTAGTAAGTCAGAGGGAAGGGAAAGGGAAAATGATAGGACGCATGATGGTTAATAAAAAGGTAAGCAGCAGGTTAGCATGTGTGCAGGATTTTAAGTTCAACAAGGCAGACTATTAAAGAAGTAAAAAGGAAGGATAACTCAGGTGATATTATTAGGGATGTTGGAAATCATGAGGATAAGAAAACTAGCATAAACGCACTTTACCTGAATGCTCGTAGCATTCGCAACAAGGTCAATGAGTTAACAGCACAAATCATCACAAATGGCTGCTAAATCAGTCATTACAGAGACATGGTTACAGGATGGTCACAACTGGGAGTTAAATATCCAGGGGCATCAGACTATTCGGAAGGACAGGATGGTAAGGGAGGTGGTGTAGCTCTGATATTCAAGGATGACATCAGGTTGGTGCTGAGAGATGATCTTGATTCTATGGAGAATAAGTTTGAATCCATTTGGGCGGAAATTAGAAATTCTAAGAAGAAAACGTCACTGGTAGGCGTAGTGTATAGGCCACCAAATAATAATATCACATTGTGGTGGGCAATAAACAAAGAAATACCTAATGCCTGTAAAAATGATATGGCAATTATCCTGGGTGATTTTAATCTAAATGTCTATTGGTTGAACCAGTTTGGTCAGAGTAGCCTTGAGGAGGAGTTTGTTGAATGTACCCATGATAATTTTCTTGAACAATATGTATTGGAACCGGTGAGGGAGCAAGCTATCCTAGATATGGTTCTATGAATTGTGACATGAATAATTAATGACCTCATAGCTAGGGATCCTCTTGGAAGGAGCAATCACAGTATGGTTGAATTTAGAATACAGATGGAGAGCGACAAGATAAAATCCAATACCAGCGTTCTGTGCTTAAGCAAGGGTGACTACAATAGAATGAGGGAGAACTTGGCTAAAGTAGACTGGAAACAAAGATTTTATGGTGGGACAGTGGATTAGCACTGAAGGACTTTCAAAGCAATTTTTCAAAGTTCTCAGCAAAAGTATATCCCAGTGAAAAAGAAGGATTGTGAGAAAAGGTGTAATCTTCCATGGGTGTCTAAGGAAATAAGGGAGACTATCAAATTGAAAGAGAAGGCATACAATATGGTCAAAAACAGCATGAAACGAGAAGATTGGGAAAACTTTAAAGGTCAACAGAAAACCACAAAAAGATCTATAAAGAAAAGTAAGATAAAACATGAGAAAAAACTAGCACAGAATATAAAGACAGATAGCAAAAGTTTCTATAAATATGTAAAACAACAAAGAATGGCTAAAGTAAATCTTGGTCCTTTAAAGGATGAGAAGGGGCATTTAGTAATGGAAAATGATGAAATGGTCAAGGCATTGAACAGATATTTTGTATTGGTCTTCACAGTGGAGGACACTAATAATATGCCAGTAATTGACAAAGAGACGTTTTTACCCAGATGGAATACAATATTAATAAATGTGAAGTCATTCATTTTGGTAGGTGTAACAGCAAAAAGGATTATTACTTGAATGGTAAAAAGTTGAGGACCTGGAAACAAGCATTATTATGGAAAAGGTAGTGTTGGGCAAGCTAATGGAGCTAAGGATAGACAATGTCCTGGCCCTAATGGAATGTACCCCAGGGTATGAAAAGAGATGGCAGGCGAAATAGCAAGTGCATTTGTGGTAATTTTCCAAAATTCGCTGGTCTCTGAGGCAGTTCCAGCAGATTGGAAACCGATAAACGTGATGCAACTGTTTAAAAAGGGAGGTAGACAAAAGGTGTGGAATTATAGATGGGTTAGCTTAACCTCTGTAGTGGGGAAGATGCTTGAGTCTATTATCAAGGAAGAAATACCAAGGTATCTAGAGAGAAATTGTCCCGTTGGGCAGAAGCAGCATGGGTTCACGAAGGGCAGGTCATGCCTAACAAATCTTTTGGAATTCTATGAAGACATTATAAGCAAGGTGTACACTGGGGATCTAGTAGATGTGGTGTACCTAGATTTCCAAAATGCCTTCAACAAGGTACCGCACAAGAAGCTGCTGCATAAGATAAGGATGCATGGTGTTATGGGCAAAGTATTAGCATGGATAGACTAACATTCCTGAAGAAGGGCTCATGCCCGAAACATCGATTCTCCTGCTCCTTGGATGCTGCCTGACCTGCTGCGCTTTTCCAGCAACACATTTTCAGCTCTGATCTCCAGCATCTGCAGTCCTCACTTTCTCCTCCTAGACTAACATGAAGTAAAGTGTAGTGATAAATGTGTGCTATTCTGGTTGGCAATCAGTAAGTAGTGGTGTGCCTCAGGGATAAATGTTGGGACCGTAATTGTTCACAATTTATATCGATAGTTTGGAGTTGGGGTCCATATGTAGTGTCAAAGTTTGCAGATGGAACTAAGATGAGTGGCAAAGCAGAGCGTGCAGAGGACTGTGAAAGTTTGCAGAGGAACACAGATACTTTAAGAGAGTAAGCAAAGGTCTGGCAGATGGAATACAATGTGTCCAAGGAGCAGGAGAATCGACATTTCGGGCAAAAGCCCTTCATCAGGAATGGAGCTCTATTCCTGATGAAGGACTTTTGCCCGAAATGTTGATTTTCCTGCTCCTTGGATGCTGCCTGACCTGCTGTTTTTTTCCAGCACCACTCTAATCCAGACTCGGGTTTCCAGTATCTTCAGTCCTCGCTTTTACCCAGATGGAATACAATATTAATAAATGTGAAGTCATCCATTTTGGTAGGTGTAACAGTAAAAAGGATTATTACTTGAATGGTAAAAAGTTGCAGCATGCTGCTATGCAGAAGGACCTGGGTGTCCTTGTGCATGAATCACTGAGGGTTGGTTTGCAGGTACAACAAGTGATTAGGAAGGCAAATGGGATTGAGTTTAAAAGCAGGGAGGTTATGTTGCAGCTGTACAGGGTGCTGGTGAGGCCACATCTGGAGTACTGCATACAGTCTTGGTCTCCTTACTTGAGAACGAATGTACAGGCACTGGAGAGGGTGTAGAGGAAGTTCACTGGGTTGATTAAACCACCAAATTGCCCAATTCTTGTCACACAAAAATGCACACTAGGCTTTTACCATTTACAAGAAAAGATTTTTTTTAAACAATAAATACTATATTTAAAAGGAAACATGAATTGCTAACTTATAACTCTGTCTTAAACTTTACCTCTTTTTAAAACATTCCTTTACACACACAAATAGACAGATGAACAGTCAAGACAAGATACAAATGTTATGGATGGAGAAGGGAGAAAAAAAGTCAGAGAAGAACAGTTCTGGCACCAGTCCTGATGACAGATTTGGGATGAATTGTTTTCCTTTCAATTTCTTCTAATTCTATGTTAATGACATGAGATTATACCACTTCTCAGTCTTTCATTCGCTCGTGGTTGATTCACCCTTTCAGTGCTTCGGATGATGGTTTTTTTCCTTTTTCTTTTCAAGGGTGGTTTGCAGAGAGAGCCACTCACAAGAAAAGGCATGGAAGCTGTTTCTGATTTTCTTTTATTTCTTCACATAGAAGAGACAGATAGAGAAAGAGATGCTTTCATTCTCCAAGCTGGATGTTTCCGCTCCATTGTCCACACCCAGCTGTAGCCACCTGTCCAGGAGCCAATCAAATGGCTGTTACTACACTGATCCCTCTTGAGCCCACAACAATTGATTGATTGATTGTCACTTGTACCGAAGTCCAGTGAAAAGCTTTGTTTACGAGCAGTACCGGCAGGTCTTAGTAAGCAAGGATGTACTAAAATTTAGACGGAGACGTACAGGTAATATTGCACAGGGCGTAGAAGAGAGATGAACGTTAGGAAGATCAGCATTATTTGAGGGTCCATTCAATAGTCTAATAATGGCTGGGAAGAAGCTGTCCCTAAACCTAATGGTGGATGTTTTCAGGCGTCTGTATCTTCTGCCTGACAGAAGAGGTTGTAGGAGATCATTACTGGGTACAAAGGGTCTTTGATGACATTGGTAGTCTTTCCGCAGCAGCGAGTTGTGAAAATGGTGGCCGTGGATGGAAGGTTGGCTCCCGTGATGGCCTGGACTGTACAGTTGCTGATTGAAAAGTCAACCAAAAGACTGTATCTGGACAAAATTGCCCTGAATACACAGGCAGTGGCAAGTAGGTTTGGAATGCTCCTTCACTGCTTGAATAAAGCAACATTGAAGGTACAACTCATAATGTGTTCTAGTAACTTGTTTTTGAAACTACAAATACTTACTTACACAGGTTTCTTGGTTAAAATAGTATTTTATCCCATTGTTAGGGCACAGTCCAAAAAATTTAAAAGTTGTTTTTATCGTACCAGCTGCAGGACGCTTTGCAGAAACTCACCAAGGGGCTGTCAACAGCACATTCCTCTACCATCTAGAGGAACATTGACTGTGCCTGGAGGACCATCAACACAGTGGAATATACTGTTTGGTCTGCCTGAAACCTGTCAGTCTTCCATTGTAAAGAGCTTATCTCGAGCGAATGTTGTAGACTGGCACTTTCCAAGGTCCGGGACCAAGTGCTGAGGGATGCACGATAGTTTGGCACAGCTGCCGCCAAGGTGCAGTGGGGGAAAGACTGCTGTTTAATGTACTTCAGCCAAAGTACAATGAGGGCCCGTCCAGTCATCAGACCCTCTCGCTGCCTCAAAATGTGTGTAACGAGTGTCCTGCATGAGTAGGAAATGCCTTTGGTTTACGCATCTGCAGGGAATGTCAAATTCCATTCTTCTTGAATACGTTGTATAGGTGGTTCTCCTCTATTTTCCAAAGTTTGTCTGTGCTGCAGTGTGTGGTGGCTCATTGGAATAGTGTTCTGATACAGGTTCGTTTGTGTGTGTTGGGATAGTTGCTGGTGTCGTTAAGTATTTGGTCAGTGTTTGTCGGTTTTCTGTATACGCAGGTTTGTAGTTCTCCGTTGTCCTTTCTTTTGACTGTGACATCCAGGAATGCGAGTTTGTATAATAATTAGATTAGATTAGATTAGATTACTTACAGTGTGGAAACAGGCCCTTCGGCCCAACAAGTCCACACCGACCCGCCGAAGCGCAACCCACCCATACCCCTACATCCACCCCTTTAACCTAACACTACGGGCAATTTAGCATGGCCAATTCACCTGACCCGCACATCTTTGGACTGTGGGAGGAAACCGGAGCACCTGGAGGAAACCCACGCAGACACGGGGAGAATGTGCAAACTCCACACAGTCAGTCGCCTGAGTCGGGAATTGAACCCGGGTCTACAGGCGCTGTGAGGCAGCAGTGCTAACCACTGGGCCACCGTGCCGCCCGTGTTGTCGGTTTCTTCCTCCTTGGTGAACTTTATGCCTGTGAGGGTGTTGTTGATGATGCAAAATGTCTCTTCTATCTTGTCTCGTTTTGTGATGACAAACTGATTATCACTGACCAAATACTTAACTACACCAGCAACCATCCCAACACACACAAACGAACCTGTATCAGAACACTATTCCAACGAGCCACCACACACTGCAGCACAGATGAACTTCGGAAAACAGAGGAGAACCACCTATACAACGTATTCAAGAAGAACGGATACTCAAATAATACAGTGCGCAGATTCCTCAAGAACAAACCACGACAAGCAGACCAAACACAGCCAGAAAGTTGCATTCTCGGGTTAGCTGTTAACAATGATGATAGCTAGGCAATATGTTGAAGGTGTTAGCCCCCTGTGTTCTCTGTCTATGACCTGACAACTCCATACAACCCTGTCATGGTGGACGCTGCAAGACGTGTCAGATTGTGGACATAGATACCACCATTACGCGTGGGGACACCTCCCACCTTGTACATGGCAGGTACTCATGTGACTCAGCCAACGTTGTCTATCTTATACCTTGCAGGCAAGGATGCCCGGAGGCATGGTACATTGGGGAAACCGAGCAAAGGCTATGACAACGGATGAATGGGAACCGCACAACAATCAACAGACAAACGTCGATTTCGAAGCTCCTTGGATGCTGCCTGAACTGCTGTGCTCTTCCAGCACCACTAATCCAGAAGAAGGAGGTTTCACTCCCAGTTGGGGAACACTTCAGTGGTCCAGGACATTCAGCCTCGGACCTTCGGGTGACCATCCTCCAAGGTGGACTTTGGGACAGGCAGCAGAGGAAACTGGCCGAGCAGAGGGTGATAGCTAAGTTCGGTACCCATAGGGAGGGCCTCAACCGGGACCTTGGGTTCACGTCACATTACAGGTGCTCACCATTGCACTACACACACACACACTCTCACATACACACTGACACAGGTACACACAGACGCGCACACAGACACCCACACACACCCTTATAGACACACACACTCCCATACTCACACATGCACCCCCTCACAGACTTAAGACACTCTGCACTCACTACACACACACACACACTTTCTCACACTCACAACCCCCACTCACAACCCCCAGACAGACAGACACACACAGACAGACAGACAAAGACCCACATGCACACATATATTTTGTGGGGTGAATTTGTACTTGCAGAGTTACATTGCACTTTGCTCAAAAACTGCATACATTCATGTAGAACTCTGAGCTCAAAAACTGCATGAATTTATGTAAAACTCTGTTATCTCATTTTTTAGATTAGAATCAATCTAAACATCAGGTCATAGACAGAGAACACAGGGGGCTAACACCTTCAACATATTGTCTAGCTATCACCATTGTTAACAGCTAACCTGAGAATGCAACTTTAAAAAAAAGGGTTTTGTGATTTACACATGAAAGGAGTGAAACTATCACTGTATTCTAACAGATGAAAGGCTTAACAGACAATCAATTTTTCAATGTATAATTTCAGTTACATCACACTGCAAATTTTTGCTATAAATTCTGTGTTACGATCGAGCCCTCCACAATCACCTGATGAAGGAGCGTCGCTCCAAAAGCTAGTGCTTCCAATTAAACCTGTTGGACTATAACCTGGTGTTGTGTGATTTTTAACTTTGTACACCCCAGTCCAACACCAGCATCTCCAAATCATGGCCATAAACAAACGCATAGATCTAGATGCCATCTATCAACCCCTCAGAAAACGAACAGGAAATGATATCACCACAAACCCCAGGAACCCCATCCAGGAGAAAGATATAAATAGAAAGCAGGAGACAACAGCTTCGCTTCACTTGGAGGTCGCCACTGATGATGTTACCTAGCCAGGTAATGAAACGTCTGGATATCAAACCTACAGCTCAGTGAGCAAACCTACACCCTAAACCTCAACCTTCATGGGCAGCACGGTGGCACAGTGGTTAGCACGGCTGCCTCACAGCACCAGAGACCCGGGTTCAATTCCCGACTCAGGCGACTGACTGTGTGGAGTTTGCACATTCTCCCCGTGTCTGCGTGGGTTTCCTCCGGGTGCTCCGGTTTCCTCCCACAGTCCAAAGATGTGCAGGTCAAGTGAATTGGCCATGCTAAATTGCCCATAGTGTTAGGTAAAAGGGGTAAATGTAGGGGAATGGGTGGGTTGCGCTTCGGCGGGTCGGTTTCCACACTGTAAGTAATCTAATCTAAGTAATCTAAATCTAAGTAATCAACCTGAGCTACAAACCTTCAGAAACCTTCAAATTTTTTTTTTACATGCAAAGACTGTTCAGAACTGTTTTAGTATGCTGTGTATGTACATAAACTTTTTTCATGAATAATGCATATTTTTGCAAAAAAATCTCGAAGACCAAGAGTTGCATACACATGGAATACCATCACATGCACGTTCCCCTCCAAGCCACACAACATTCTATTTGATCATTCTCCTGGCTCTGGGTCAAAAATGGTTCAAGTGAGAATCCAGCACTAAATCTATGGTGACATTTCAGTATAGTACCGAGGGAGCCCTGCACTGTTTGAGGTTTTATTTCACAGAAGATAAGTTAAACTGAGGATCTTTCTACCCTCAAAGGCAAAATATATTTTAAAAATCCCATGGCACTATTTCAAAGAGGAATAGGCTAACATTTGTAACTCAACCAACATCTGGTCACATTCTGGGCTAACATCCAGCAGTGTAGTTACATCAAGATTGTGGAAGCCTCAACTAAGTTTATTGTAGCTGATAACCACCCCATCTGCTGGTTTAAAAGAGGTGCCTATGGTCATCGAAGGAATGTTCACATTTCTGCCTATCGGTCTGCGAATCCTTCCACTGTTTTACAAAATTAATACTCTACTAACAAATCATGAGGCCATGGAATCTGCAAATCTCACTTTCTTAGATGTCACATTCTTAACAAAGTTTTGTTAACTATAAACAATATTTAGTAATTAATTACTAATCACATTATTTTCCCAACTTTCATTCAGAGAACATTCATTCCTCTAGCATTTACAAGTTTAAACCATGTGTAAAACAGTTTCTACAAAGTACTAGTCAAAGATCAGTTAGTTTTATTGAGCAAAGTTTGTAAAAATCTGTTTGTTCCAACATTGATTAACATTTCTCCTGTGCTTTTTCCTATTCGCTTAAAAAAAGAATTCATTGACCCCTTAATTTGCTGTCAAAATAGTGGCGAAATGTGACAGAAACGCATAGTAAATGCAGAAATCCAAAATTTGATGTCCAAGTTGTACTGTTTCTCCTTTACCATCCCGAAACTTTCTGCCTCAAAATTGAAATGCATTGAATGCAGTCAATTTGTTTCATTTGCGTGGTAAATATAAAACACAGAAAATTAATTCTTATGAACAAGTTGAATGGCTCTTTCAATAATGTGATAAGTGATTTGGGATGGGGGTGACCATGGAATGAAAGTCTACCATGGTCCAGTCTGCCCTTATCCTAAGGCTTGCCTTGTCCCAGTCCTGTTAGTGTTGGACTGGTTACTTGTCCTTGTCTGCCCTACACTCCCAATTATCTCAGTGTAACCATGATGAAATAATTCCACTCTTTTATTCATACTATATAAATGACTGAAGTCCAGTAGAGAAGGTTGTTTCTCCCAAAATAAACTCCCTAAAGGTTTACCTTACACTTTCCTCTTTGAATGTTCTGCTCATGTATGAGTACAGCTTCAGTAGCATCATTACCTGATTTACATTAACACCATGACATGTGCTTCATATTGCCGGTCAAGCGCTCTAACATTAAAATGGAACTATTAAAATTGTGGAGCGTTGAACCATTATGTTTAACTGTTGGGATTTTAGAAGTGTAGAATATAGTATTAAATTGCTTTCAATTTTCCTGTCTCTGTAATCTCGTTCCTAATTTCCTCTCATTTATCTTCCTATACCTCACTTTAATTTCAACTTCCTTGTTCAGACATTGCACACTTCAATTCACATTCCTTCAATCTGATTAATAAAGGAGATACTTAGATGATCCCTATCTACTCAGGATTTAAATGCCCCTATTTTCCTCACTGCAATTTTATCAGCTTGTACATCAGCAACTTGTCATGGAAAAAAAGCAAAAATCTAAACATGCAAGGACAAGTCCAACTAACAGCAGACATTGTTAGATGTCCAGCTACAGCAAATTATAGCCCATTATGTTGTGCTGCTGTTTATTCAACTTCTGATGTGCTTAGAAAAGCAAAAAAAGATTGTCAACAAATACCAGAAGGTCTTGCTAAATGTATACTGCATACCATAGGCAAGCACTTAAAAGGGACCATATCCATGTTCTCTCCAAACTGTATAGATGCATGGCCATGCAGGAACCTGGATCATACTGCTCAGGCTGCACATAAGCAACATTCCCTTTCAGATGCACTCTTGCCTGACTACGTGCCAAGCTTAAAGGAATTACATAGTCTAGCAAGCAGGCCATGCATAACAAAGAGAAAGTGGAATGGTCCTCCTACGTCTTTTCTAATCTTTCAACTTCTGTCTTTTCTCCCAAAGACTCTTATCGCTGTAATCCACGGCACTGGGCACTCACCTTATAAGCCAACTACATGACGATAATCCTACTCTCAAAGGGACAGTGCAGGCCTGGGCTCTTGTGCCATGTTACAAAGATTCCAATGACTCCTGTAAGACAATAGAGATATGAAAATTAGTCACACAACTCAGAAAATATATTCATATCACCCCTTTAAAGTGAAACATGTTACTGGTGTTGAGAAATAATTTTAAC
Source organism: Chiloscyllium plagiosum (assembly GCF_037043375.1). Lineage (NCBI taxonomy): Eukaryota > Metazoa > Chordata > Chondrichthyes > Orectolobiformes > Hemiscylliidae > Chiloscyllium > Chiloscyllium plagiosum. The sequence goes on from NW_028270147.1 coordinate 84,477,537, forward strand.
AAAGTGAAGAGATATGAACCCCTAGATATGCAATTATACAATTCCCTCTGTCACATCTACCAGACTCCATACCAAGTCGTGAGGTAGACTTTAGGTGCAAAGTGACTTTGTTTCATAGAGGGAAGACTTTAGGTTGACGCAAATTGTGATTCTGTAACTGGGAAAGGTGAGTCAATCACAAGCTGAATACACCTTCTGATAAAGCCCCTGGCATGTGTCCATGTATTGCTCATGTTGTAGATGGTGATGTTACAGTCATCCAATTGGCACAAGAACATCAAGCTGTTTTACTACTGGTCCTGTGTAACCCCACCTACCATCCTGAAGCAGTTCCATCATGGCTAATGTATAGACTCTGATATTTGGGAGGATAGTACTGGAGACCTTATCTGAAAACAAAACCAGTGAGAACCACATGTAAACTGGGAAATGCCTATGAGACACTCCATAAACTTTCAGTGGAGTATTTGCACACATTCAAGGATCTATACACCTTGGTTCTGTCAGCATGCCCCCTAAGATCCCTACACTCAGGTCAATAGAGTTGGCCAAGGGTAAAGACTGAATTTTGTATCTGGACTTGTACTTGCTTCTTGACCATGATTTATTGGAGCCCTACATTTCTCTGTTACTCTTTTACTCCAGTCTGCTCTGATACTGTTGATGTCTTTAATTCTCACCAAGTGTAGAAGAATCTGAAAAATTCTTGTTTTAGTGCCTCTAACATGTAGCTTTTTTTTATTGGAACCGTCCTAATAATCACATTATATTTAACATGAATTACTCAGATGCCAATGGGGTAAAAGGCTCTTTTTTTTTGTTCTTATCATGAGATTGACGAGTTTTATGACAGAGATTTTCATTACTTTAGTGATCATAAGTCCTGGTTTGGGAATGGTTTATATTAGAGACAGAAAGTATTTGATGTAACATTGAGAATCAGAATAACTTGAGTGGCAGTTTAATTTGCTTCTCCTTTTTCACTTAATCCACTTCTACAAAAGGGCAATGAAAAGGGAATTGTCCATGGATCCTTTCTTTACCCTCTCTAATTCTGGCTGGGGATCACTGAGACACTGTTAAGGTGAATAATACAGTTGCTGGAACCAAGCTCAATGTAAGTTGTTCCAAGGGATGCGGTGTGAGACAGCTTCATTCCAGGTCTAATCACTAGTATTGAGCACTGGCTTTAATGCATCAAAGGCCTTTTGTTCAATGAAAACTTCTTACAACCTCCAGGGTACTGCTGACACCCAGTTGCGAATCCCTACTCTGTGGGCGATATTAGATTAGTAACCCACTGGCTATGACTCAAATTACCTGCTCTACTCCCTCCCCCTCTTCTCACATTGGAAATCTGTACAACTGAAGTCAATGGGCTGGATTTTGCCATATTGCCAATGGACAAAGACATTTAAGATGAACACAATGGAGGCAGGGCAGAACTGAAAATCTAAAGTTGGGACCTGCTGGATGCCATTTTGACTGGTACAGGAAACATGGCAGGTCACAACCCGACATACATTGGGATGGCATTTGCTGCCAACCTCAAGTCTGCATTCCATTGAGTCTGGGCCTTCAAGGGAGGTGGATAAATTCAATGAGGTGAGTGGGCTTGAGTAAACCACATCAGGTCAGAGAAGCCGTTTAGAATGAGGAAGGCCTGTTCCAGAAGTCAGGAACCTTTTCACAGACAAATTTAAAAGTTGTTGTCAACTTCCCATATCAAAATTAGATGCAATATAATAATTTAAGTCCGTTTTTAATGTGGGGTGATGCTGCCAGTCGCACTTCCTGCAGGTATGGTCATCAGGGACACTAGACTGCTCCCTGATCTCCCACATCTGGCAGGAGAAGCAACCCCTGTCCTAACTGCCATGTCTGACCCTTCACAGTATGACAAAGAACAGAATCTTACCTTACCCTTACTTTGCTGCTGATTGCCCACCTCACTGAGGCCCAGTTTTTACCAAGGCCCACGTTTAAACCTCCAGCATGACATCCACCACACGGCAGACCTTCTCAAAATGGCTTCTCCCAAAATGGCTGCTCCGCAATTGCTTGCCTGGTTACTGAGCCAATGCCTCCCAGAATCCTCCTCAGCAGCGCCCTCTATTGGTTTGATTTCCATTAGATTAGATTACTTTAGATTACTTACTTACAGTGTGGAAACAGGCCCTTCGGCCCAACAAGTCCACACCGACCCGCCGAAGCGCAACCCACCCATTCCCCTACATTTACCCCTTTTACCTAACACTACGGGCAATTTAGCATGGCCAATAGCTTTTGGTGTTGGTAAATAAAATTAATGTTTTGAAGTAATTGAAGGGTTTTCTGCATGTGATGGTCCCACATTGATCAGCAGTAAGATGTCGCCAATGGTGGGCATTAGGGAAAAAATAACAGTCACTTGGCAAGGTTTGGAAGATGGCATGTGGACAAAGACAGGTGAGCTAAGAGACCTGGTGCTTACAAAGTAATAGATGCAGGGATACACAGTTGCAAGACCAAGGAAGTACTGATTGTATCACCATGTGCTATGAGAAGCACTGAACAGTGTAGTTCAAAGATTGTGTTAAAATCTGAACACACTGATGACAATCTTGCCTTAACGAACATATCTAGACTGAAGAAGGGCTTATGCCCGAAATGTCGATTCTCCTGCTCCTTGGATGCTGCCTGACCTGCTGTGCTTTTCCAACAACACATTTTCATATCTAGACTGATCCAAGGTATACAATTTTAGAACCTTTACTTTGCGTGAATTATCACCTTGCTGTAGTGGGGAGACTTGAGTGTCTATTGATACCAAGGACAATACCGTCAGGAGTTCTCAACTCCCAGGTGGGCCCCCATGACGGTAAGGTTGGAGAGGAGAGACCAAAGCGCAATCCAAAACAAGTTCTCCATAGTATCTTAAAGCTAGTCCTTTTCTTTTCCTAAAAGCTGGTCCTTGGCTCAAGGATACTCTGTCCTTGCTTTTTTTCAGCAGGGTAACGAACCATGCCAGCCTCCGATCAGACTAGTTTTGTACAGAGATGAAAAAGATTTTGAGAGGCCTTTTGTTTATATGAAAACAGATGAGCCTGCAGGCCAAAGGATCATGTTTTAGAAGTGACCTGTAGAATGAAATGGGAATGGTCAGCTATCTAGCTGAGCACTTTAGTTCAGACCAGAACTGGTTGGGAGCTCAACAGTGAGCAGTGTGGAAACTTTCTCTTCTGCCCTTCTAACTTCAACCTGTAAGCATCTGACCCTTTTTTTGTACTGTGTTTTAAAGGGGGTTTGCTTATTGGGACTGTTGCGTATATTTGGAACAGCATACTTAAGTATGGTTTGGATAGACTGAGTTCTGTAGGGGGTCTTTATTCTGCTCTTTGTGTTTCATTGGGTAATTTTGTGAATCAATTTTTTGTCTGTTTTACACCCTGGTAGTCAACCTAGCTAGCTAGCTTACTTCAGGTAACTTTCACTGTACACTTACCAAAACAAATTGCAAAGTTATGGTCTGGGTTCACTGCTCAAGAATGTTTTGAGTGGTCCGGCCTAGTCCATAACAGATTGGGGCTCTTTGCAGGATTTTAAACAGCGAGTGGTAGGTGCTAGTGTCTTTATTTCAGGTGTCGGTTTGGCTGGGTAGACAAAGTTTGGGATAATAATGGCTCTTTCGGTCACCAAAAGTTTTCTGGATGCGGATGCAGTGACTTTGTAAACTTTGTAAAAGGTGAATAAGACCAAGCTGCAGGAATTAGTAGAGAAGCTGGAATTAGAACCGCCTGCTTCTGTGAGGAAAGGAGAGATGATTACAGCAGTAGCTCAGCATTTAAACTTGCTGGAGAAACCATCAGAATCTATAGAGATGGCAAGGATTCAATTGCAAATGAAGCAGCTTGAGTTAAAGATGAGAGACAAGGAAAGGGCGACAGAAATGAAACAGTCTGAGTTACAATTAAAAGCAGAAGCGAGGGAAAGAGAGAGCAGCAGAACAGAGAGAAAAAGAGAGAGCAGAGAAAAAGAAAAAGTTTTTGAACTTTAAAAACTGACACTTAAAAAGGAAAGTCAGCTGAAATCTGAGGTAAAGCTGGAGATAAAGGCTAAGAGTAGGCTTAGTGAGGATAAGTAAGCCCCTGGTAGTCAGAAACCGAGTGAGAAACTGTTTCAGTTCATTCTAGCGTTGCCTAAATTTGATGAGAAGGATGTGGACGCCTTTTTCATCTCATTTGAAAAGGTGGCTAAACAAATGCAGTGGCCAATGGCAATGTGGGATTTGTTGATCCAAATGAAACTTGGAGGTAGGGCTAGTGAGGTATTTGCATTACAATCAGAGGAGGTATCTAGGGAGTTTGAGGAGGTGAAAAAAGCCATTTTAAATGCATATGAGCTTGTACCAGAAGACTACAGAAAAGCTTTCAGGAATCTAAGGAGGGACCCTGGTCAAATCTATATTGAGTTTGAAAGGATCAAACAGTGATTTCAATAAATGGACAAGAGTTTTAAAAATCGAGTAAACCTTTGATACCCTTACAGAGGCAATTATTTTGGAGGAATTCAAAAATTCACTGTCTGAAGTAGTGCAAACTCATATGGAAGAGCAGAGAGTTAAAGCAGCAAGGTTAGCAGCTGAAGTGGCTGATGATTATAAGCTAGTCCATGAAACACAGTCTGGCTGCCAGAATCAATTTCAGTCCATGAGGGATAGAAACTGGGGCAAAGAGAAATCCTCATGTGGAAAGGGAAAGGTAGATCTCAGTGAAGATGATAAGGATAACTTACTACACCATAAAAAAGAAACCCTTGAGGGGGACAAAGAAGTTAAAAAGCTCTGGTGTTATCATTGTAATAAAGTGGGCCACACAAAATCACAGTGTTGGTGGGCTAGGAGAAAGCCAGATGTAGGAAAACCGGACAAGCCTGGGAGTTTTGTTGGACCAGTAACAAAAAGCACAAGGGAAGTTTGACAACTACCTCAGAGTGTACAAGATGGTCAGAGGTTGATTAAGGAGGAAGTGCCAGATCTGCTTTAAAAATATATATGCAAGGTTAAAGTTTATTCACATATGCCAGGAGCAGTAGGTAAGGAGGTTACAATATTAAGGGACAATATCCTCTCAGTCGGTAATGTTGAAGGATGAGGAGTTATGTACTCCTGAGGGACTATTGCTAGAAAAGATACTAGTAACAGGAATTCATGGTGAGACAAAAAGTGCTCAGTTATGTAAAGTGAGGCTAGAGACTCCAGAGAAGAGTGGAGAATTTGTGGTAGGAGTATTGGACAAACTCTCAGCTCCAGGAATACAATTTGCCTTTCCAAGTGATATAGCTGATTCACTGGTAGGCATGCTGCCTACTCTAGTTGAAAAGCCAGTGGAGATGCAAGCAACTGAAGGCATGGAGAATATTTATCCAGGAATTTTCCCTGATTGTGAGATCACAAGATCATAGAGACACAAGTTGAAGTAGGAGAGATAAAAAAAAAAGCACAGAAAAAGAAGCAGACATAGTTTTATCAGAAACTTTCTTCAAACAGATAGAACATAGAACATAGAACATAGAAGAATACAGCGCAGTACAGGCCCTTGGGCCCTCGATGTTGCGCCGATCCAAGCCCACCTAAACTACACTAACCCACTATCCTCCATATACCTATCCAATGCCCTCTTAAATGCCCATAAAGAGGGAGAGTCCACCACTGTTACTGGCAGGGCATTCCATGAACTAACGACTCGCTGAGTGAAGAACCTACCCCTAACATCAGTCCTATATCTACCCCCCCTTAATTTAAAGCTATGCCCCCTTGTAATACCCGACTCAATACGCGGGAAAAGGTTCATACTGTCGACCCTATCTAACCCCCTAATCATCTTGTACACCTCAATCAAGTCACCCCTAAACCTTCTTTTCTCTAGTGAAAACAGCCCCAAGTGCCTCAGTCTTTCCTCATACGATTTTCCTTTCATACCAGGCAACATCCTGGTAAACCTCCTCTGCACCCGTTCCAATGCCTCCACATCCTTCCTATAGTATGGCGACCAAAACTGCACACAATATTCCAGATGCGGCCGTACCAGAGTCTTATACAACTGCATCATGACCTCAGGACTCCGGAACTCAATTCCTCTACCAATAAAAGCCAGTACGCCATATGCCTTCCTCACCGCACTATTTACCTGGGTGGCAACTTTCAGAGATCTGTGTACATGGACACCAAGATCCTTCTGCTCATCCACACTACCAAGTATCCGACCATTAGCCCAGTACCCCATCTTTTTGTTATTCTTCCCAAAGTGAATCACCTCGCACTTAGCTACATTGAATTCCATCTGCCACCTTTCTGCCCAGCTCTGCAGCTTCTCTATATCCTGCTGTAACCTGCCACATGCTTCCTCACTGTCAACAACTCCTCCGACTTTCGTGTCATCCGCAAACTTGCTCACCCAACCTTCTAACCCCTCTTCCAGGTCATTTATAAAAATGACAAACAGCAATGGTCCCAAAACAGATCCTTGCGGAACACCGCTAGTGACGGCACTCCATGAAGAAACTTTGCCATCAACTACTACCCTCTGTCTTCTTCCATCCAGCCAATTCCTAATCCAAACCTCCAACTCACCCTCAATGCCATATCTCCGTATTTTCTGCAGTAGCCTACCATGGGGAACCTTATCGAACGCCTTACTAAAATCCATATATACCACATCTACCGCTTTCCCCTCATCAACCTCCTTCGTCACCTTTTCAAAGAATTCAATAAGGTTTGTGAGGCACGACTTGCCCTTCACAAAACCATGCTGACTATTCTTGATCACATTATTCCTATCTAGATGTGCATAAATCCTATCCCTTACAATTCTCTCTAAGACTTTGCCCACAACAGAAGTGAGACTCACCGGCCTATAGTTACTAGGGCTATCCCTACTCCCCTTTTTGAACAAGGGAACCACATTTGCTATCCTCCAGTCTTCTGGGACTACTCCTGTAGACAAAGAGGACATAAAAATCAAGGCCAATGGCTCTGCAATCTCCTCCCTTGCTTCCCAGAGAATCCTAGGATAAATGCCATCAGGCCCAGGGGACTTATCTATTTTCACCTTTTCCAGGATTTCCAACACCTCTTCTCTACATACCTCAAAGCCATCCATTCTACTTATTTGTGCTTCAGTATTCTCATCGACAACAATGCCCTGTTCCTGAGTGAATACTGAAGAAAAGTATTCATTCAGTGTCTCCCCAATCTCTTCCGCCTCCACACGCAACTTCCCCCTACTATCCTTGACTGGACCTATTCCTACCCTAGTCATTCTTTTATTCCTAACATACCTATAGAAAGCCTTAGGGTTTTCCCTAATCCTATCTACTAAGGACCTTTCGTGTCCCCTCCTTGCTGCTTTTAGCTCTCTCTTCAGGTCCTTCCTGGCTACCCTATAACTCTCAATCGCCCCAATTGAACCTTCACGTCTCATCTTGAGATAGGCCGCCCTCTTCCATTTAACAAGGGATTCCAATTCCTTATTAAACCACGGCTCCCTCGCACGACCCTTTCCTCCCTGCCTGACAGGTACATAATTATCAAGGACACTCAATAGTTGCCCCTTGAACAAGTTCCACATATCATTTACACTCTTGCCTTGGAGTCTACTTTTCCAAGCCACACATCCTAAGTCATGCCTCACCGCATCATAATTTCCCTTACCCCAGCTATAATTCTTGCCCTGTAGTACACACTTATCCCTCTCCATCACGAGTGTAAAAATCACCGAATTATGGTCACTATCCCCAAAGTGCTCACCTACCTCTAATTCTAACACCTGGCCTGGTTCGTTACCCAGAACCAAATCCAGTATGGCCTCACCTCTTGTTGGCCTGTCTACATATTGTGTCAGGAAACTCTCCTGCACACATTGAACAAACACTGACCCATCTAACGAACTTGAGCTATAGCTTTCCCAATCAATATCAGGAAAGTTAAAGTCCCCCATAACAACCACCCTATTACTGTCACTCATCTCCTGAATCACCTTCCCAATCCTTTCTTCAATGATTCTAGGACTATTAGGAGGCCTGTAAAAGACTCCTAACAGGGTGACCTCACCTTTCCTATTCCTAACCTCAGCCCAAACTACCTCAGATGGCAAGTCCTCATCCATCGTCCTTTCCACCGCTGTAATACTATCTTTGACAAGCAATGCCACACCTCCCCTTCTTTTACCCCCACCTCTAAACCTACTAAAACATTTAAATCCCGGAACCTGCAACAGCCAATCCTGTCCCTGTTCTAGCCATGTCTCCGTAATAGCCACAACATCGAAGTCCCAGGTACCAACCCACGCTGCAAGTTCACCTACCTTATTTCGTATACTTCTTGCATTGAAGTATACACACTTCAAACAACTTCCCTGTTTATAGGTGGAACAGAGAATGAGCAAATAGGTAAACCTGCAAGTATCTTTAGCTCTGCTAAGCTTATTGAGTTACAGCAGAAAAATGAGAACTTAAAACAATTGTATCAAAGGGCATTTACAGAGGAGAGTGAATGCATGCCTGTGTGTTATTACTTAACAAACGATGTCTTAATGAGGAAATGGAGACCATCACACATTCATGCAGATGAGAAATAGACAGAGATTCTTCAAATTGTTTTGCCAGGAGGGTATAGAAAGAAGCTGCTGTGCATGAGCTACCACTTGGAGGTCATTTAGGGGTGAGGAAAACACAGGCTAAAATACAAAGATATTTTTACTGGCCTAGACTACACAAGGATGCAGTTGAATTTTGCCAGACATGTCATACTTACATGTCAGCTAATCAGAAAACTACAGGCAGAAGTAAAACCTGCATCTTCAATACCTATTCCAGCATTGAGGAACCTTTCATAAGAGTCTTTGCGTAGGTCCTCTACCTTAAACAAAAAGTGGGAATAAGTATTTCTCAACAATAATGGATATATCGACTAGATTTCCAGGGACAATCCCATTACGCAATATCACAGCTAAAAGGGTTGTAGAAGAATTACTTAAATTTTTCTACTAGATACCAACTGCCAATAGAGATCCAGTCAGATCATGGATCAAACTTCACATCTAAATTATTCAAGGAGGTTATGGATAACTTGGGAATAAAGCAATTCAAATCTATTGCATACCATCCAGAATTGCAAGGAACGCTAGAGAGATGGCATCAAACACTAAAGACCAAGTTGCGGGCTTATGGTCAGGATTATCCTGATGATTGGGATAAGGGAGTTCTGTTTGTACTTTTTGCGATCAGAGATGTATCGAATGAATTGACCAAATTCAGTCCATTTGAATTAATTTCTGGGCATGAAGTAAGAGGACCATTAAATTTGATTAAGGAGAAATTAATAAGTCAGAATTCAGAGAACACCCATTTGGACTATATGTCAAATTTTAGCGAACGATTACATAGAGCTGAAGAGTTGGCTCAACAGCATTTAAAAGGTGTTACTTCCAGTGACAGGTCAGCCTTGAAGAGCCAGGTTTAGTGGACCTTATCAAATCGAGAGGAAATTGAGTGAGGTGAACTACTTGATAAGGACTTCAGACAGGATGAAATCTCTCAGAGTGTGTCATGTGATTATGCTCAAAAGGAATTTTGACAGGGAAGGAAAGCAAGAGGAGAATGGGTTAATGATTCCAGCACATTCGGAAGAACCAAGTTCAGAGGATTTTGAATTGGACATTCCTCAAATCAAATTGAACAATGAGGAAGTTGACAAAAATTGGGATAAATTATTGAATTGCCTTCCACAAGAAGAATGAAATGGCCTGCAAGAGTTTTTACTATCACATGGGGAGATATGTGGAAATAAACTGGGAAGTACTAACCTAATTGTGCATGACATAGAGATAGGAGATGCTGTTCCAACTAAGCGACATCCTTATGGGCATAACCCTCTAAAGTTGGCACAGGTTCAGCAGGAGATAGAGCGCATGCTCCAAGATGGCATAATTAAAGTGAGTTACAGTGACTGAAGCTCACCTATAATCATACTGCCAAAGTCAGATGGTAAGTAACTGTTATGTGTGGACAATCACAAAGTCAACTCCATTACAAAGACTGATGCATATCCAATTCCACAGTTGGCAGACTGTGTTGAAAAAGGGACAAGTAACTTATATTTCTAAGTTGGGTTTGCCCAGAGGCTACTGGCAAGAACTTTTGTCAGAGAGAGTAAAGGAGATTTCACCTTTCGTAACGCCAAATGGATTATATCAGTTCAAAGTCATGCCATTTGTTATGAAAAACACTCCAGCCACATTTCAGAGACTGACTAATAAGGTCATTGCTGGATTACCCAACTGTGTAGTGTATATTGATGACCTGGTGATTTTTAGTCACTCCTGGAAGGAACATTTACAGCATTTATCGGACTTGCTCGATCAACTTTGGAAGGCAGGCACGGTGATAAACCTGGCTAAAAGTGATTTTGTCAAAGCCCAAGTCACCTTCCTGGACATGGACAAATGGCCCTATGGAATGCAAAAACAAAGGTAATTGGGGAATTTCCCACACTGTCGACAGAAAAAGCAGTACTACAGTTCCTGGGATTGAGTGGATTTTAGCGAAGGTTTGTGCCCAACTTTAGCAGTGTGGCTGCTCCATTCACCGAATTGTTAAAAAAGGGCAAGAAGTTTCAGTGGACAGCAGACTGTCAGAAGGCATTTGACAGCCTAAACACTGTGTTAACCACTGTCCCAGTATTAGCCACACCGGATTACATGAAGACTTTCAAGGCGGCTATTGATGCCAGTGATGGGGGTATCGATGCGGTGCTCGTGCAGGAGGATGACAAGGGAATAGAAAGACCCATCGGGTATTTTTCCAGGAAGTTGAACGTTCATCAACAGAAATATCCAACGCTGGAGAAAGAGACTTTAAGCTTGGTGTTGGCATGACAACATTCCAGTGTTTACATTTCCAGAAATGCATCTCAGGCAATCGTATACACTGATCAGAACCCACTGACATTTGTGGAAAAATCTAAGGATAAAAATGCCAGACTGTTCAAATGGAGCTTGTTGTTGCAGCCATTCAATGTGACAGTTGTAGAGGTGGCAGGTCGCAAAAATATGATTCTGATGCGTTATCAAGACTCGAATGCGATATGGAGGTGTTCGGTGGTGGGTGTACCACGGCCTGAATTTGCATGTTTACAGTGAGTATAGTGTATACGTGTGTTTAGACGACTAACTGGGTTTTTGAAGGATTCAAAATGAAGCCATCTTTTGGTATTGATGGTTCTTTTTTTTATGGGAGGAGGTGTCACAAAACTCCTTTTCTCTAAAAGCTGTTCCTTGGTTCAAGAGTACTCTGTCCTTGATTTTTTTCAGAGGGGTAATAAACCAGGCCAAGCTCCGATCAAACTTGTTTGGTACAGAGATGAAAAGGATTTTGAGAGGCCTTTTGTTTATATGTAAACAGATGAGACTTCAGACCAAAGGGTCATGTCTTACAAATGACCTGTAAAATGAAAGGGGAGTAGTCAGCTCTCCAGCAGAGCAGTTTAGTTCAGTCCAGAACTGTTGGGAGTTCAACAGAGAGCTGTGTGGAAACTTTCTCTTCTGCCCTCCTAACGTCAACCTGTAAGCATCTGACCCCTTTTTGTACTGTGTTTTAAAGGAAGTTTGCTTATTGGGACTGTTGTGTACATTCAGAACAGCATAATTAAGTCCAGTTTGGGTAGACTGAGTTCTGTATGGGGTCTTTATTCTGTTCTTTGTGTTTCGTTGTGTAAGTTTGTGAATAAATTGTTTGTCGGTTTTAAATCCTGCTAGTCAACCTAGCTGGCTTGCTTACTTCGGGTAACTTTCATTGTACCCTTACCGAAACAAATTGCAAAGTTATGGTCTGGGTTCACTGCTCAAGAACTGCTCAAGTGGTCTGGTCTCATCCATAACAATGGTGATCGGCGGAAGGTATTTGTGTGATATGGTGCAATGGTGGATGAAGGCTGTAGCAGGAGGGAGAACCCCAGTCATAGACATGTACAAAACAGAAACAAACCATTCGATCCAATCGTCCATGCCAACCAGATATCCTAAATTAATCCAGTCCTATTTGCCAGCACTTGGCCCATAATCCTCTATACCCTTCCTATCCATACACCCATCCAGATGCCTTTAAATTGTTGTAATTGTACCAGCCTCCCACGAGGAGGTTGAACAGTTCATCCACTTTACTAACACCTTCCACCCCGACCTCAAATTTACCTGGACCGTCTCAGACTCCTCCCTCCCCTTCCTAGACCTCTCCATTTCTATCTCGGGCGACCGACTCGACATGGACGTTTACTATAAACCGACCGACTCCCACAGCTACCTAGATTACACCTCCTCCCACCCTGCCCCCTGTAAAAACACCATCCCATATTCCCAATTCCTTCGCCTCCACCACATCTGCTCCCAGGAGGACCAATTCCAATACCGAACAATCCAGATGGCCTCCTTCTTCAAAGACCGCAATTTCCCCTCAGGCGTGGTTGACGATGCTCTTCACCGCATCTCCTCCACTTCCCGCTCCTCCGCCTTGAATCCTGTCCCTCCAATCACCACCAGGACAGAACCCCACTGGTCCTCACCTACCACCCTACCAACCTTCAGATACATCGTATCATCCTTCGTCATTTCTGCCACCTCCAAACGGACTCCACCACCCCTATCAGCGTTCCGGAAAGACCACTCCCTCCGCAACTCCCTCGTCAGGTCCACACCCCCCACCAACCGAACCTCCACTCCCGGCACCTTCCCCTGCAACCGCAAGAAATGCAAAACTTGCACCCACACCTCCCCCCTCACTTCCCTCCAAGGCCCCAAGGGATAATTCACCTGCACCTCCACACACATCATTTACTGCATCCACTGCACCCGATGTGGTCTCCTCTACATTGCGGAGACAGGCCACCTACTTGTGGAACGTTTCAGAGAACATCTCTGGGACACCCGGACCAACCAACCCAACCGCCCCGTGGCTGAACACTTTAACTCCCCCTCCCACTCCGCCAAGGACATGCAGGTCCTTGGCATCCTCCATCACCAGACCATGGCAACAGGACACCTGAAGGAAGAGCGCCTCATCTTCCGCCTAGGAACCCTCCAACCACTTGGGATGAATGCAGATTTCTCCAGCTTCCTCATTTCCCCTTCCCCCACCTTTTCTCAGTCCCAAGCGTCGGACTTAGCACTGCCTTGTTCTTCCCGACCTCTCCGGCTCCACCCCCTCTCCGGCCTATCACCCTCACCTTAACCTCCTTCCACCTATCGCATTCCCAACGCCCCTCCCCCAGTCCCTCCTCCCTATCTTTTATCTTAGCCTGCTTGGTACACCCTCCTCATTCCTGAGAGGGGCTTATGCCCGAAACATTGATGCTCCTGTTCCTTGGATGCTGCCTGACCTGCTGCACTTTTCCAGCAACATGTTTTTCAGCATTGTACCAGCCTCCACCACTTCCACTGGCAGCTTATTCCATATGTGCACCACTCTTTGCATGAAAATGTTGCTCCTTAGGTCCCTTTTAAATCTTTTCCCACTCATCCTAAACCTGTGCCCTCCAGTTTTGGACTCCCATACCCAGGGAAAAAGACCTTGTGTATTCACCCCTATCCATGCCCCTCATGATTTTATAAACCTGTATAAGGTGTTCCCTCCGCCTCCAACGCTCCAGGGAAAACAGCCCCAGCCGACTGGTCATTGAGTTTCTTTGGCCAACCTTCTGTCGAGGTCAGCATGTGTGCAATGCTAAAAGAGGTCAAACGCAAGACATCTATGTACTTTCTAGTCCAGGACTTAGGAAAGGCTGCAAAAGCTCCTCAAAAATGAGAAATTAGATTTGCCATGACGAATAACAAAAAGTGAAGGCAACGGTAGGAAATGAACTCACATTCAGAAGAAAATTTAAATGTTAAAGCCACAAACTAAACTGAATTATTGGATGAGTTTTAAAATCAACCAGGTATTGACCATAATCGATCTCATTGAAGGATGGGGAGAGGGAGGGGAGGGAAGGAGGAGAGAGGAAGGAGGGAGGAGAGGGGAGGGGAGGGAGGGAGGGGGAGAGATGGAGGGGGAGATGGAGGGGAGATGGAGGGGGAGGGGAGGAAGGGAGGGGGAGGGGACGGGGGGAGGGGAGGAAGGGGGAGGGGAGGAAGGGGGAGGGGAGGAAGGGGGAGGGAGGGGAGGAAGGGGAGGGGAGGGGAGGAACGGGGAAGGGAGGGGAGGAGAGGAAGAGGAGAGGGGGGGAGGGGAAGGGGAGGGGGGGGGAGGGAGGGGGAGGGGAGGGGGAGGGGGAGGGGGAGGGGAGGGGGGAGGGAGGAGGGGAGGGAGGGGAGGGTGGGGGGAGGGGGGAGGGGAGGGGGAGGGGGAGTGGGATGAGGGGGGTGAGGGTGGGAGGGGGAGGGAGGGGTTGACGTGGAGGAGGGAGGACGG